>NC_057798.1:513909581-514209581 GCF_018294505.1 Triticum aestivum | reverse complement strand
CCCAGATGTCCTTTACTCGCTGATGATCATTAGAATCGATCTTCAAAAGTGTGATATGACGACTTGCTAGGACGTCGGCTCGACCGAGTCTAGATTAGCGTGAGGTCGCGGGGCGGTGTGAGGCCGCAGGGGCAGCAGCCCAAGTCAACGCTCGGCGGCTGGTTGAACCAGAGGTCGTGGCAGTACGGCCGCGACCAGCGGCGAAGGCGGCTTGGAGGTGGCCGACCATGGCCGCAGTGGCTCCTTGATATTAAGGCCCGCGCAAGGGCGAGTCAGAGGAGAGGAAGTGGAGGCCGACCACGGAGGCGTCCGTGGAAGTGGTAAGTCGCGAGCGGACGACGGTTGTGAAGGAGAGGGCAACAGAAAACTCAGTGTGCGGCGGTGGGTACCGCGGCCATGGAAATGGAAGAAACTCGGTCGATAGGCGCAGAGGCGCATGAGCCGGAGGCTGAGAAGCAGTTGGCCATGATGGTTTTGAGCAGAGGCAGGGCGGCTCAAGGTGCGGCTAGAGGCGGGCCGCACGGAGGAGCGACGCACCAGGCAGCTAGGCGGAGTCGGCCCGCGGGCGCGGCGAGTCCGGAGCTGCGGCAGATGAAGCCCTGTGGCGGTGAGTCCAGGTCACTGTTGTCTCTGTTTCCGGGTCGTAGGAGTCCTTAGAAAATCCCCATCTGAATCTTTGTCGCAGTCTTCTTTCCTTCTCTTCTTTTTGTTGTTTCAGCAGCTTTGGCAATTTTCGTTGGTGTATACTGAGTTAAATCAGTAGTAAGGAACATGTTCTTGATGACATCCGGGTGCGCCCGGAGCAGCAATGGGTAGCTTCACGGCGGCATCGGTTTGGTGCAGCGGCAACAGTCACCTGATGGAAACCAGAGCCGCTCGTCTGCGGAGACTACGGGCGTAAAGGTAGATGACTCAGAAGCGGAGTCCGGGGTCAAAGCGACTCAGAATGGGGTCGTGAAGGCGGCTCGTGACAGAGCAAAGCCAAGGCGGCTTGGAAAATGCGGCGGAGGCAACTCGGGTCATAGCGTCAGCGAACAACTTCAAGTGAGGGATCTACGACGGCTGACAGGGCAAGGCAGACCCGTCGTGCTGTTGCTTCAGACTCGGCCAACTGAACCATAACTTCCCAAGTAGCTATCCATCAATTTCCTATTAATCTTCCCAAATGATACCCAATCCATAATCTGATTATGACTCGGTTGGGGATTTGGCTTTGTACATGGCTGGTGATCTGCACCCATCCGACTCGGTGAAACAACACCGAACAAAACGAAGACTCCAACCACGTGATTTATAGATCAAGATTTATCCTGTCGGTGAAAACATGCCATAGTCAAAGATGACGGTGCAGGCAACTCTTGATTTGACCGCTTGCTTAAACCAGCGGCGGTTTGAAGAGATTGTCGGCGGCGGACAGAGCGCAAAACCCTAATTTCTTTTAACCTCAATCTTGTATGTCGCTCAGACTGCTTGACAGGGAGACGATGTATATCTTTCTGCGCCGGCTCTTTTTCATCCGTAAAATCATGAACTTCTCGATCCCTGAGGAAAGATCCCTCCAAGAACTCATCACCATCGTGCGCAGGCCCCATGGTGGGCGCCAACTGTCGTGGAATTGTCACGGCAGATGTCCTTAGTGTGAGGACTTAGTCGCGAGGCCAACGCATCTATGCGGTAGCTTGAGAGGGTTTGGGAGGAATCGAGAGACGCAACACAAGACAAGGATTTAGGCAACTTTGGGCCCCGGGAAACATCATCCAGTAATAACCCTACATGTTGTTTGTGGCTAGGTCTCATTATGATCATGAGGGAGTCGCCGGTAAGCCGGCTCTTTATGTCTAGCCCTAGAGATTGTTTCTTATTACCTATCCCTCTTTGGGGAGCCCTGCCCCTCCTTATATAAGTTAAAGGGGCGGTTTACATGACTAGTCCTAGTAGGATTAGGATTACCCTATTACAAGTGGAGTCCTAGTCTTGTTTCCCTTGTAGGAGAATATTCCTTATGCCTTTTATCTTAAGCCGGTCCACCATAGCACGAGCCGGCCTTCTGGGCCTTGGGCCTTGTCTTCTATCTGACCCGCCGTCAGGGCCATCCGTGAGTCGCCAGGCTCGTGAGTCGCCAGTCCTACGACGAGTTACCAATGAAAATGCCAAGCCTGGCCGGGTCATACTTCCGACCGGGTCATACCGCGGTGTATATCCCCGACAGATACCCAAGCACGACAAAAACAGATTTTGGCTCTCATCAAAAATTTGCTGGAACAAGGAGATTTATTGGGTACAACATGGTTGTCCAAATTGGTTATTGCATGGGGATCGCAACACCTCTTTTTTTCATAACGCGACAACGGCTAGAAAGAAAAGGAACCAAATTAAAAAATTGCTGGGGGGCGATGGAGTCTGGGTGCAAGGTGCGGAAATGAAGGATTATATTAAAGGGTATTTTTCAAAACTCTTCATGTCAGAAGTCTCTCAACCAGACCCGGGAGTTCTCTCTCTTGTTAAAAGAAAAGTGATAGACGAGATGAATAGGGCCCTCATGGCCCCATATACGACAGAGGAAGTTAAGAAAGCCTTATTTGACATTGGTGATTTAAAAGCGCCGGGTCCTGATGGTCTACATGCCATTTTTTATAAGAGATTTTGGCCTATGTTGGGAGAGGACCTGACAAAAGAAGTACTTCAGGCAGTCAATACATGTTCAATACCGGCAGGATGGAATGATACTGCAATTGTCATGATCCCAAAGGTTAACTCCCCAGAAAAGGTTACTCAATTTAGACATATTAGTTTATGCAATGTGGTGTATAAGGTTATTTCAAAAATGATTGTTGCACGTTGCTACCTCTTGAGCATGCATTGGTTTTCCGTTGAAGAGGAAAGGGTGATGCAGCAAAGTAGAGTAAGTATTTCCCTCAGTTTTTGAGAACCAAGATATCAATCCAGTAGGAGGCTACACTCAAATCCCTCGTACCTGCACAAACAAATAAGAACCTTGCAACCAACATGATAAAGGGGTTGTCAATCCCTTCACGGCCACTTGCAAGAGTGAGATCTGATAGAGATAATAAGATAAATATTTTTGGTATTTTTATGATATAGATTGGAAAGTAAAGATTGCAAAATAAAGTAGATCGGAAACTTATATGATGGAAAATAGACCTAGGGGCCATATGTTTCACTAGTGGCTTCTCTCAAGATAGCATAAGTATTACGGTGGGTGAACAAATTACTGTCGAGCAATTGATAGAAAAGTGCATAGTTATGAGAATATCTAGGCATGATCATGTATATAGGCATCACGTCCGCGACAAGTAGATCGAAATGATTCTGCATCTACTACTATTACTCCACACATCGACCGCTATCCAACATGCATCTAGAGTATTAAGTTCATAAGAACAGAGTAACACATTAAGCAAGATGACATGATGTAGAGGGATAAACTCAAGCAATATGATATAAACCCCATATTTTTATCCTTGATGGCAACAACACAATACGTGCCTTGCTGCCCCTGCTGTCACTGGGAAAGGACACCGCAAGATTGAGCCCAAAGCTAAGCACTTCTCCCATTGCAAGAAAGATCAATCTAGTAGGCCAAACCAAACTGATAATTCGAAGAGACTTGCAAAGATAACAAATCATACATAAAAGAATTCAAAGGAGATTCAAATATTGTTCATAGATAATCTTGATCATAAACCCACAATTCATCAGATCTCGACAAACACACCGCAAAAAGAATTACATCGAATAGATCTCCAAGAAGATCGCGGAGAACTTTGTATTGAGATCCAAAGAGAGAGAAGAAGCCATCTAGATAATAACTATGGACCCGAAGGTCTGTGGTAAACTACTCACACTTCATCGGAGAGGCTATAGTGTTGATGTAGAAGCCCTTTGTGATTGATTCCCCCTCCGGCAGAGCGCCGAAAAAGGCCCCAAGATGGGATCTCACGGGTACAGAAGGTTGTCGCGGTGGAAATAGGGTTTCGTGGTGCTCCTGGATGTTTTCAGGGTATATGAGTATATATAGGCGAAGAAAGTCGGTTAGGGGAGCCACGAGGGGCCCACGAGGGTGGGGGCGCGCCTACCCCCCTTGGCGCGCCCTCCTGCCTTGTGGCCTCCTTATTTCTTTCTTGACGTCCACTCCAAGTCTCCTGGATTGGGTTTGTTCCAAAAATAACTCTCCCGAAGGTTTCATTCCGTTTGGACTCCGTTTATTATTCTTTTTCTGTGAAACACTGAAATAGGCAAAAAAATAGCAATTTGGACTGGCCCCCCGATTAATAGGTTAGTCCCAAAAATAATATAAAAGTGCATTAAGCCCATTAAACATCCAAAACTGATAATATAATAGCATGGAACAATAAAAAATTATAGATACGTTGGAGACGTATCAAGCATCCCCAAGCTTAATTCCTGCTCGTCCTCGAGTAGGTAAATGATAAAAATAGAATTTTTGATGTGGAATGCTACCTAGCATATTTCTCAATGTAATTTTCTTTATTGTGGCATGAATGTTCAAATCCACAAGATTCAAGACAAAAGTTTAATATTGACATAAAAATAGTAATACTTCAAGCATTCTAACCAAGTAGTTTATGTCTTATCAAAATAACATAGCCAAAGAAAGATTATCCCTACAAAATCATATAGTTTGGCCATGCTTCATTTTCGTCACACAAAATTCTCCCATCATGCACAACCCCGATTTTAGCCAAGCAATTGGTTCATACTTTTTAACGCGCTTCAGCCTTTTCAACCCTCATGCAATACATGAGCGTAAGCCATGGACATAGCACTATGGGTGGAGTAGAGTATGATGATAGGGATTATGTGAGAAAACAAAAAAGAAGAGAGTCTCATATTGACGCGGCTAATCAACGGGCTATGGAGATGCCCATCAATTGATGTCAATACGAGGAGTAGGGATTGCCATGCAACAGATGCACTAGAGCATAGGTTAGTCCCAAAAATAATATAAAAGTGCATAGTAAAGCCCATTAAACATCCAAAATAGATAATATAATAGCATGGAACAATCAAAAATTATAGATACGTTGGAGATGTATCACGCGTCTGAAATTAATTTTGTCAAACATTATCAGCCCAACTCACAGTGCTTTTGTCCCTGGGAGACTAATCACAGATAATATTTTGGTAGCATATGAGTGTTTCCACACAATAAAAAAGAAAAGAATGGGGAGGGAAGGGTTGGGTGCAATCAAGTTGGACATGCACAAAGATTATGACCGAGTGGAGCGGTCTTTCTTGAAAGCAGTTTTGTTGAAGCTGGGTTTCAAGGAAAATTGGGTGAATTTGATTATGCAATGTGTGTCCTCTGTGGAGTACAGGATTCGGTTTAATGCATTTGAGACTGATAGCTTCAAACCCACTAGAGGGCTAAGGCAGGGGGATCCCCTCTCCCCCTACTTATTCCTATTATGTACGGAGGGCCTGACTGCCCTCTTAACAAATGCGGAGGAGAGAGGAAGTATCTCTGGCATAAAGGTTAGCGGGGAAGCTCCCTCAGTTTCCAATCTATTATTTGCGGATGATTCTTTGATCCTCATGCGAGCAAATGCAATGAACGCGGAGGCCCTTAAAGCGGTTCTGGACTCTTATTGTGCCGCCTCGGGGCAGATGGTGAGTGTCGAAAAATCCAGCATATTTTTTAGTCCCAATACGAAAGTGGAGGACAAAGCGCAAATATGTACAATTCTAAATATTATGACTAAGGCACTTAATGATAAATATTTGGGACTACCTGCCAATGTGGGCATGGACAAAAGCGATTGTTTTCAGTTCTTGATTGATCGTATTTTATGAAGATTAGTGGTTGAAAAGAAAAGTTGTTATCGGCGGGTGGGAAGGAAATTTTGCTTAAGTCTGTTGTTCAAGCTATCCCAACATATGCAATGTCCGTCTTTAAAATTCCTAAAAATATTTGCAAAGGAATCATAGACGCGATGTCGCAATTTTGGTGGGGTGACGAGGACAATCAGAAAAGGATGCACTGGATGGCATGGTGGAAGTTGTGTGTTCCAAAAGACCAAGGAGGAATGGGTTTCCGTGATACATTGTTTTAACCTGGCTTTATTAGCGAAGCAAGCGTGGCGTCTCGTGGATGATCCTGAATCGTTATGTGCAACAATCCTAAGAGCCAAGTATTTCCCCGAAGGTGATTTGATGAGCGCAGTATTAAAAGAGGGCGCCTCCTTTACTTGGCAAAGCATTATGGCGGGAGTGGACTCTCTCAAGAACGACTATATATGGAGATTGGGAACAGGAGAAGATATTGACATATGGAGAGATGCATGGATCCCAAATTGTGTAGACAGGAAAATTATTACACCTAGAAGGGGGAATCTACTGACGAAAGTTTCTGATCTTATTAACCCAATCACTAATGGTTGGGATGAAGACTTGGTGAGACAAACTTTGTGGCCAATTGATGCCCGTAGAGTACTAGCGATCCCGATCCCTATGCATAATATGTCGGACTTTATTGCGTGGAGCTATACAAAAAATGGTTTATTCACTGTACAATCAGCTTATGTGGAGGAATGGAATAAGCAACATGGGAGGAAGTTGGAATACTCGAATGGCATGGGCAGAAGTAACGTCAATCCTATTTGGGGTAAGATCTGAAAATTAGCTTGTCCGGCAAAGGTTAATCTTTTTATTTGGCGGACGCTTCACGGGACCCTACCGTGTCGCATTACACTGGCCAACAGACATATAAAAACTCAGCCAATATGCCCAGCATGTTTGCATGGGCCAGAGGACATGAAACATATATTATTTCTGTGCCAGAAGGCAAAGAAAGTGTGGGAATATTTGGGGTTGTATGAAGTGGTGAAAAAATCCTGTGTCATTGATCGTGCAGGAGAGGCGGTCCTTGAATTCTTACTCCTTATGCCTGATCATGAACTACATATCTTGGGCTCCCGGAATGCAGGGGAACTAATCGCTATAGTTGCTTGGTATTTATGGTGGAATAGACGGAAACTAGTCCATGAGGGTAATTCTCAAGAGGCGTCCCAAACCTCGATGGGGATTAGGGCTATAACAGCGAACTATGTAAATGCCCACTCTCCTAAAGCAAATAGAAAGAATGAAGGATGGTGCATACCTCCAAGGGGTTTGTTAAATTGAATGTGGATGCTTCTTTTTGATCATGATCAGCTAAGAGGCACAGCGGGTGCTGTTATGAGAGATGACAAAGGAAACTTCATAGTAGGTGGTAACTGGAGGATTCAGTACTGTGCGGATGCTCTGACAGCGGAGACGGTAGCACTCAGATTTGGCTTACTATTGGCACAAAAGACGGGATGCAATCGTCTAATTATCAATTCTGATAATATGGAGGTCATTGACACAATGAACAACGGAGGACAGTCTGCGGGAGCGGCTGCTGCAATTTTTGAGGATTGTTTTTCTATGGCCTGTGATTTTCCTTAAACCAGTTTTAAACATTGTAACAGGGAAGCGAATAAAGTAGCTCATGAGCTTGCTAGATTAGCAAAATGTTTCATGTCTAGGAATTGAATAGAGGAGCCCATGAAAAATCTTGTAACTCTCTTGATAGACGATGTAACCATTATTGTTAATTAATAAAGTTCAAGTTGTTTTTAAAAAAAAAATTAAGTCCTACTCGGGTACTGTTGCACAGGCAAGCCCCGCTCCAGAGCGGAAGCACGCGCGTAAAATTGAGGTGCACGAGATGTCAGCAGCAGCCAGCAGACCACAACAGATCATCCCACCGTGAAGGCACGCGCCGGCCACGCGCGACGCGATTGAAAGACAGCAGGCGCAAGCGCTGTCCACGTTCCACGAGGCATCGTCGCCCGATCTCTCTTCCAAACGCGAGCGCACAGCCATGAGATTTGATGCCGCACCTAGTTGTGTAGAGCTCAGGAATCCCCACCCTGCGCCACTGTTACGCAAAAGAGAAGGCAACCAAAACCAAAAGAGAACGCGACGTGCACAGAGCTTATCTGTGAAGTACTTTTTTCCCTAGAGAAGATTTCCTCCGCTCTTTCCATTTATTTGTAGTACATAGGTTTTTTTTTTGCGGGGAATTTGTAGTACATAGGTTGTGAACAGGATATTGGCACCGGGTGTCAGCTACTAAACGATCGAAGAGCTAACGACATGGCCGATCCTCCAGCTCAGTTGGCTACCACGACATGGCCTTGCCGGCCACCTCCAGGACATCGTTCGCCCTCCTATGTGCCAGCTCGTCGCAGATGTTCCTCCCGTTTTCCCCTATGGAAACTTGCTCGCGCCGGCAGCTCGGCCGACGAGACGACGCACCTCACGTGGACATGTAGCAGTGGTACACGCGTCACGTATTATACATAACCGTCCCCTTCTTTTGCCTTAACCCCACCCAACCACTCCGTCCGATCCACCGCATAAACAAACCCACGCGACGACGTCAAGGGCGCTTACAAAAACCAACCGTACCCGGAAGCAGTCACCGAAGGGGACGTTGTGACGCCCTGCACCGTCCAGCCGTCGCCGTCGTCCGAGGGCGACTGAGCTGAGCTGGGTGCTCACCACTTCGCCGCCGAGAATGGACGTATATGTGACGGTTGAAGTAGTCTCTCTCCTGCCACGGGGTCGCCGTGTAACCGAGGCACCCCACATTTGCCAAGCGGCCACCGTCCAACACACCCATCAACAAATTTGCCTGCAGGATGTGCAGACCATGAATAGAGGATCGCCGCGTACAACAGCAAGTGTACTGACAAACCAAACTGGGTGTTGCCAGCCAAAACAAGCGCTGCTACAGTGATGTCCATCTGGTATTCTCAGCTGTCTATTTTTTCTTTAAAAGGAAATGTTGTAAGACGGTCTAAAATAAAGTGGTTTTAATACTCTTTAATAAGAGTTCTACAATTTGAGTGTTGCGATAAACATATCTTGGTTGAGGTCTCAACTCTTCGCAAAAGCTATAGTACACAAGGTGTAGTGGTGTACACTACTTTCTGGTTTTGTTGATATCAATGAAACGGAGGCCACAGCCTTCCCGTTTATCTAAACAAACACAATTGATCTGTTTGGTTAACTGCATCAACTCATATTAGGCCTGCCGGATGCAATCCTTTTTTAGTTTTGAAGCTGTTTTATTGCGTGCAAACATTGTTGAGCCTGCATAAAACGGTGTTTAAAGCACTTCTGGGCCTCACTCTGAAAGAACATTTAAATTGAGCAATTTAGCGAGGGGACGGTTCAATGGCTCTCGCCATGCACTCTGGATGCAAACTGGTGTGTGCACGTGTCCACGTGATCAGTTCTAATCACTTTTAATTCTCCTTCCTTTTAAATCTACACAACGGTGTTTCAATTTGAGATATACTGTACACGAAAAAGATGCACATCAATGTTGTGGTTTTATTCAAACGATTGGTTTCCATCTTTATGACTGTAAATCTTCAATTTCGTGCTAATGTTTGAAGTTTTTTTGGATGAATTTCTGCAGAATCTTCACACCTATGGACTGTTTGATTTTTTTTCACCACTAGATTCATCTTCCAGTTTCGCACGACTTTCACGTTGCATGCTTTTCCGTTTTGATGATCGTAAACGAGTAGATCAACATCTTTCTCGTGGAACCGTACATATGCATATGTGTGGTCTATTTTAATAACACTTCTTAACCTTTTTCAGCTAATCCTTTTTAATCATTCCTCTCGGCCTTCTCTCCCGCGTCCTGCTTCATTGGTGTCATCACGGGTGTCATTCCTCTTGGCCTTCTATCTCGCGTTCTGCTACACTTGCACCATTGTCGGTGTCGTTTCTCTCGAGCTCCTCTCTTCACACGGCGCCGCCACTGGTGTCTTTCCTCTTGGCTTCCTCTCCGCATCCTACTACACTGGCACTGCCGCCAGTGTTGTTTCTCTTTGTCTCCTCTCCCGCGTCCTACTACACTGGCGACGCCGTCGGCATCATTACTCTCGGCTTTCTCTCCCGCATCCTGCCACACTAACACCGTCATGGCCCGCACACTGCATTTCTCTTCCCTGTCCTCTACCTTGGAGCCCTCATCCTCGTCCCTCCTCGCGGACTTTCCCTGCGACGAAGGCGCTAGCAATTGGTTCGCCACGTCGTCGACGGGATTGCTCGCAATCGTCGAGGCACTCTAGTGTTACTCTGTGTGTCATGTTTAACTGTTAACTCTTAATCACATCTAGGGCGTGTTTGGTTGCAGTTTGCAACAGTAGTTGCATTGCATGTCCATCTTCAGCCAGCCTGGTTGATGCAGCCTCATATGCAGCAGATGCAACCTGTTTGGCTGCCTGCATCACATGGAGAGGCACTTAAACCCATGCTGTTTGGTTGCCGTTTTTGTGCTTAGGGTGTGAGCAGATGCAAACTTCAGCTGTTTGGTTGCAAACATCGTTTGTGTTCTGCTCACCCCATTCAAATGTGGTGGCCTTACCACCACACATGATCAACACAACAACAACAGCATAACAACAAGATCAAACAAAGCAAGCAATGTAATGACAACAAATTTAACACAATAAGCAAGGAAATGACAGCAAACTACTTAACTACATAGCATAAGTCTAGATTAACAGCAGGGGCATCCTCCTTCCCTGCTCCGTGCCAGGGTGCTGCTCCTGGATAAAATATGAACAAGTTCCCAGCACAAGTCTCACCACACACCATAAAAGTTCTCCACTAACACCTTACTTAACTTAACTACATAGCCTGCTCGATGTCACCATGGCAGTTGTGCCTGCTGCAACGAAATCTGCACATGACCGAGGAGTCGTGGTTGTAGATCTGAACCTTCAGTCCGAGTCCTGAGATGCGCACAATGACGAGGTCGCCGGGGACGATCCGGTGGCGGCAGCAGAAGTAGTTCCAGCCCCGGCCAAGCACCATGTGCCCCTCGAAGTTCTGGACCTGCACCCAGAACATGCACCGCTTGTTCGCCGATAGCCTGACCACACGCGGGAGCCGCTTGATGACCAGTCAGGTGTTCATCACCTCCACGAACTTGGGAGGGACGACGAGCATGGCGAGGTCCTCGTTGTCCTTGATCTGCTAGTAGAAGCGCAGCGGCTCCCTGGCCCCCTCCTCGTGGCCCTGCCTCGAAGATCGTCCCCTTGAACAAGGCATGCTCATGAAGGCGATCCTGCCAGGCAGGTCCACCGTCCCGAGCCACCTGTTCGTGGGGATGAAATCCTCGGCGTGCTCAGCTCCGGCCACCACCTGAGGTCCTCCTCCCGCCACATCCCAGTAAGTCTTCAATACCTTGTCAGTTAAGATGACAAGTATTAGTGCACAAACTCTTTGCAAAATGGCACTGATGAGAGACATTTGCCCAAGAGCAAATGCCAATGATCAATGCACAAACTCTTTGAGCAGATGCCACTTATCAATGGCACTTGCTGTTAGGCAAATGGCACTGATCAATGACACTGACCAGTGGACTTGCCCAATAGCAAGTGCCATTGATAAGTGGCATTTGCCTATGGGAAAATGCCACTTATCAATGATATGGGAAAATGCCACTTATCAATGGCACTTGCTGTTGGGCAAATGACACTGATCAGTGGCACTGATCGGTTGACTTGCTGAAAGTGCAACTATCCCTAGGTGGTTTTGGTAATTCATAACAACATATGGCTCATTGAGCTAATGCTATTCCAAGACAAATATTTCAGGAAAGCTCAATGAATGGCATGGCATGGATGATGAAAGTGGATCCCTCAAAATATCAAGGACAAAGGATTGGCTCAAGCTCAAAAGCTCAAGACTCTTCATTTTACATTTTAGTGATCCAAGATCACATTGAGTCTATAGGAAAAGCCAATACTATCAAGGAGGGATGAGGTGTTGCTTAATGAGCCTCTTGCTTCAAGTGCTTAGTGATATGCTCCAAATACCCTCAACTACTTTCCCACATCCACATATGACCTAAACCTAAAGTCAAAATCGGTCACACCGATTCTTTCTATCCGGCGCCACCGAGTTCAGATGTCATAGCCACTGCCACAAACCCTAGGCAAATCGGTCTCACAGATAGGGATCTTGGTCTCACCGAGATGGGATTGTAATATCTCTGTTTCCCTTTGTAACGTTTCGGTATAACCGAAGCGAGCGATCGGTCCCACCGAGATTGCAATGTAAACTCTCTGTTTCCCCTTCATAACATTTCGGTCTCACCGAAAAGAGAGAATCGGTCCCACCGAGTTTACCTGACCAACTCTCTCGTTAGCTAATTACCAAAATCGTCTAAGCGAGTTGCATGTCAGTCCCACCGAAAATCCTAACGGTCACTAGGTTTACTAAATCGGTCCGACCGAGTTTGTTGATTCGGTCCCAACGAGATTGGTAAATTGTGTGTAATGGTTAGATTTTGTGTGGAGGCTATATATACCCCTCCACCTCCTCTTCATTCATGGAGAGAGCCATCAGAACAAACCTACACTTCCAACTTACCAGTTCTGAGAGAGAACCATCTACTCATGTGTTGAGGCCAAGATATTCCATTCCTACCATATGAATCTTGATCTCTAGCCTTCCCCAAGTTGCTTTCCACTCAAATCTTCTTTCCACCAGATCCAAATCCTATGAGAGAGAGTTGAGTGTTGGGGAGACTATCATTTGAAGCACAAGAGCAAGGAGTTCATCATCAATGCACCATTTGTTACTTCTTGGAGAGTGGTGTCTCCTAGATTGGCTAGGTGTCACCTGGGAGCCTCCGACAAGATTGTGGAGTTGAACCAAGGAGTTTGTAAGGGCAAGGAGATCGCCTACTTCGTGAAGATATACCGCTAGTGAGGCAAGTCCTTCGTGGGTGATGGCCATGGTGGGATAGACAAGGTTGCTTCTTCGTGGACCCTTCTTGGGTGGAGCCCTCCGTGGACTCGCGCAGCCGTTACCCTTTGTGGGTTGAAGTCTCCATCAACGTGGATGTATGATAGCACCACCTATCGGAACCACGACAAAAACATCCATGTCTCCAACTGCGTTTGAATCCTCCGAACCCTTCCCCTTACTTTCTTGCAAGTTGAATGCATTAATTTCCGCTGCTATATACTCTTTGCATGCTTGCTTGAATTGTGTGATGATTGCTTGACTTGTCCAAAGATTGCTAAAATCTGCCAAACTCTAAAATTGGAAAAAGGTTAAGTTTTTAATTGGTCAAGTAGTCTAATCACCCTCCCTCTAGACATACTTCAAGGTCCTACAAGTGGTATCAGAGCTTTGGTCTCCATTTGCTTTGATTTCCATAGCTTTTGGTGGTCATAGCCTTGGTTTCACAACCTAGGAGAGTATGGCATCTAGCGAGGGAAATTATCACCGTAGAGGTCCTTACTTTGATGGTACTAATTTTGCTAGTTGGAAGCATAAGATGAAAATGCATATTCTCGGACATAACCCTGCCGTTTGGGCTATTGTTTGTATTGTCTTGCAAGGTGAATTCTTTGATGGGAGAGAACCGAACCGTGAAGCTAGTGCGGATGAATTGAAGATGCTGCAATACAATGCTCAAGCTTGTGATATCCTGTTCAACGGATTGCGGAAATTTGGGACTCTTTGATTGATATGCATGAAGGTACTGACTCCGTCAAGGAATCCAAGTTGGATGTGCTCCAAAGTCAGCTTGACAAGTTCAAAATGAAGGATGGTGAAGGTGTCGCTGAAATGTACTCTAGGCTTGCTCTTATCACAAATGAGATTGCCGGCTTAGGGAGTGAAGAGATGACCGACAGATTCATCATCAAGAAGATCCTAAGAGCATTGGATGGAAAATATGATACCATGTGCACATTGATTCAAATGATGCCTAATTACAAGAATCTCAAGCCAACGGAAGTCATTGGTAGAATTGTTGCTCATGAGATGTCACTCAAGGATAAGGAGGAACTTCACAATAAGTCAAGTGGTGCTTACAAAGCCTCATGTGAAGCCCCCACATCATCAAGTGAGAAACAAACCTTCAATGAAGAATTGAGCTTAATGGTGAAGAATTTCAACAAATTCTACAAGAGTAGAAGCAAAGAAAGAAGCTCTAAGTCAAGGTCCTACAATGACAAAAGATCTTCCAGTCGAGAGCGCAATTGCTACAATTGTGGGAGACCCGGACACTATTCCAATGAGTGTACGGCACCCTACAAAAGAAGAGAAGATTCTCCTAAAAGAAGAAGTAGAAGAGAAGAATCACCGCCAAGAGAGAGGAAGAGTAGAGATGATCGTTATGAACAAAGACCCTCACGGAGAAGCAAGGATTCGGAAAGGAAGGACAAGTCATCAAGGAGCTACACAAAACAAAGACATCAAGCTCATATTGGTGAATGGGTATCCGGTTCCGACTCTAAACATCACTCCGAGAGAAGCTATCACTCCGACTCCGAACATACTCAAGATGAAGGTGTTGCCGGTCTAGCACTAGGTGTCAACCAACTCCTACGACATATTTGACTCACCAAATGAAGGAATTGGAAGATGCTTCATGGCTAAAGGCCCTAAGGTAACTCATCCCGAGTATGTTGATTTAATAGTGATGAAGATGACTTGCTAGGTGATGATGATTTACTTATTGACAACTCTAGTGATGAATACTATGATGAAACGTCAATTAATCATGCTAAACAAGATAAAACGAATGACAATGATAAGGAGAAGATTGAGCTTCTAACTAAAGAACTAAACACTCTTAAGTTAGCTCATGAAACTCTCTTCGAAAATCATCGAGAACTTTTAAGGGCTCATGAGAAGTTACGCTTTGAAAAGCTCAATCTTGAGCAAGAGCAGGAGTTCTTAAAGGCAATCAATGATGATCTTCGCAAGAAAAGTTCTTCTTATATTTCCAAGCGTTTACTCTTATCTACTTACATGCCTCAAGTCAAGTCTAGTAACAAGAACAAGAAAGATTCTTCATCTAGTAGTAACAATAACAATGCTAAATCCAATATTGTTGCTTCTAGTAGTTCTCTTGATTCCACTAATGATTATCTTAGCCAAGTTACACTTGAGCAAGAAAATAGCTTATTGAAGGGAATTATAGAGAAAGGTGTATACAAGAGCGTTGCCGGGAGTAAGCAATTCGAGGAAATTGTACGCAAGCAAGGAAGGCACCGGAAGAATCAAGGTGTTGGTTTTGAACGAAAGTTCAATGCCAATGGAGTTGAGTGGGAAGAAGATCAATACCCCAAGACGAAGTTTGTTCCTCAACAAGAGAAGTATGATCCTACTTCTTTCAAGGGAACACAAGCACAAGATGATCTTCCACCACAAGACCACAAGAACAAAGGCAAGGACAAGCTTCAAGAGGAGATTGATGCATTTGAAGAAGCACCTAAGGCCTTGGTCAAGTGGGTTCCCAAGACTACGTCAAGTTCTACTTCATCAAGCACAACTACTACACCAAGGATTCCCATCAAGATGATGTGGATCCCGAAGAAGAAGAACTAGAAAGTTCTTGAGGGTGACTCCGCCAACACTCTTCACTCATATCATTATGGCAAGGACAAGTGCAATCAACTTCTATATCTTGCACTAGTTCAAGGAGTCACAAACCCTCATGTTGGTAAGGCAAGGGACAAAGTAACCTAATGATTTCATGGACATCATCTTGTGTGTGCATCACTCTATGTCTATGGATATTCTTGTTTGTTCCTTGTGGGACTAACCCGTGTAGGTATTGAAAGTGCAACTCACTCCAAAGGATTGCTCCAAAAGATCTACATCAACATTGAGCATCCACATCTTCAACACCTACATGAAGTCATCATCGACAAAACCCAAGGTTAGTTCATCCCTCAAAGGGGGATCTCACATCTAGGGGGAGCTTAACTCTAAGAATTGAGTCAAAGCAACTCTAATGGTGTGAACACATCAATGCATTATGTAAAAGTGGTAACCCCACTTGAGCTTAAACAATGAGTATGACCTATGATCAAATGTTCTCATTTGACTCCTAAGTCAATATACTCATATATAGATGACCTAGTCATCGCCAATTGTTTGATAGATGCTAGAATTGGTTGTGCATGCTTTGCCACATATTTCATTTGTCATTTTATTGTGTGAGCATGTTGGTTGCATATTTTACTCATTCGAGGACATCCACTTGTTGTTTTGATTGATTGGTTTCTTTTTCTTTGGCCAAGTGGATGGACAAGAATGCCTAAGAACCTTCTCTAGCTATCTATGCTTTTCTCGTCTCAAACTCTATTCATGCTACATCACAAAATTTGATCAAGTCAGATTCGAACCACTCTGTGTGAGGAGCACTCGGAGTCCCCGATTCATCATAGACTTAAACTTCCAAAACTTCTTTGTGATTCTCGGTCTGACCGATTCCTCCATTTCGGTCCTACCGAGATTACTAAGTCGATCCATGTTTTCAACCTCGGTGCAACCGATTTGAACTTTTCGGTCACACCGAGTTGCTGTAACTGTTAACAGTTATGCATCTCGGTGCCACCGAGTTGTTCCACTCGGTCACACCGACAGTGTCGGGCTATATATACTCAGGGAAAATTTTGGAAAACTTTCTCCGAAACTCTTCGCCCGCGCATAGCTCACTCTGCCTACCAGGTCTATGGATCGTCGACTTCGTCGCCAGCCGCCTCCTGTCACTGGTCTCCACCGCCGTCAACGGATTTCTTCTCTGCCGTTGCCGCCGTAGCGAGTTCACCGCCGAACTAGGGTATGAACTTGATCACAGTGCTATCCTCGTCTGATTCTCAGCACATTGTGTTCGTAATGCATCTTGCCATGATTGAAACACTCCTATCCAGTCAATGCGATCCTTAGAATAGATGTGTTTCAAAAATTTAGGGTTAGGTTTCCGCTGAAACCATCTCGGACCCACCGAGTTGAAAAACTCGGTCCCACCGATTTGGCTAACGCCATTGCACTAGTAAGTCTCGGTCTGACCGAGAATTACAAATTGGTGTGACCAATTTTAGAACTTTGTGAAACCCTAGCAGTCTCGGTGCCACCGAACTGTGACTCGGTCTGACCGAGTTCACTAGTTTAGGTTCCAAAACTGCTTCGGTATCACCAAGTTTGAAAATGGGTAGATCCGAAATGCTTTCTGTGGAAACTAAAACTAAGCTTTTTTGAATCATTCTTTTGCAAAAATCTCTGCATTTTGTGATGCTCATCCACTCTATCTCATCTATAACTATTCACAGGGTCAGCAGCCAGTGATTTGCAGCATGTCAGACCAAAGTGATAGTCAGAACAAGTCAGCAGAGCAGATTCACATGAGTGAGGGCACTAGTCCCTCTAGCAGCTCAGATGAAGGGAGCAGAAGCACTCCAAGCAATTTGCCCAAAGCAGCTACAAGAGCAAGAAGGAAGAGAACCTCAGACTCTAAGGATGAGGATTATGTGGCTGTTGAAGATGAGGCTACTTCCAAGAAGGTAGTGCTCAAGAAGGTATACAGCTCAACTGCAGTAAAGCCAGGCATGAAGATCAAAAGGCCTGCAGGAAGACAACCAATGTCCAAAGCCAGAGGATCAACTCAAGTACCTGAAAAGCCTGATCCCAAAGAGCCAGCTATAGAAGGAAAGAAAAGGAAGGAAAGGGTCAAGAAGACCATGGCCAGAGTTGTTGGTCAACCTTCCATGATGGAAGAGGGAGAAGAGGTTGCTAAACCAGCACCCAAGGCACAGAAGCTTATGGGTGATGCTATAAAGTCAGGGGCTACAACATCAAAGCCCAAAGAAGCACCCAAAGCTGCCCCCAAGCCAAAGATTGCACCTAAGAGGAATACCAGGAGTATACCAGCAGCTGAGGAGAACAAGGCCCCAATGCCTGATGTTGCTGCGGAGGAAGATGAAGAAGGGCAGGTCCTAAGGAAGCTCAAACCCAAGATCCCAGACCACAATGATGCTCATCCTGTGGATGAGGACATGAATATCAGGAGAGACTCAGGGTTGAGGCTATGGATATTGTCAGATCCATATGCCACCAGGAGAAGGACTGCTGTAGATTACAGGTTCCACACCAAGGAGCAGCAGGACTTCTATGAGACAATCTTGTTGGACAAGAAGCCCATAGTGTGTGATATGAGGTGGGTCGACTGGACCTAGATGAAGGAGAATGAAGAACACTATCCTGGAGTATATGACAGTTTTGTTGCTTGTGGAGTTGCAGATTTTGTTGGGCAGAAGCTCACCAACTGGAATGATGAACTCATTATGCAATTCTACTCCACAACACACTTCTATCCAGATGGGAGGATAGTTTGGATGTCTGAAGGAACAATATACCAGTCAACCATAGAGGAATGGGCAAGTCTGATCAATGACCCAGAGGAGAGTGAAGATGACTTGGATGTATATGCCAAGAAGAAGATGGGACACAATACTATGTCACATATGTACAAGGAGATCCCAGACAAAGCTCTTAATACTTTCTCGTTTGGGTCAGTCCATTTTCTTCTGTCAGGGCTGCCTACGATCAACTGGATCTTAAGGCACACTCTTTTGCCCAAATCAGGTGACCACAACATGATCAGAGGGCATGCAATTAACTTGCTACACATATTTGATGTGCCACAGAAATTCAAGGTCATGAGCCTTATGGTTGAAACTATCAAAAGGACTGCAACAGATCAAAAGAGAAGTTGTGGATATGCCCCACAGATTCAGGAGTTGATTAACTCAAAGATGTGCACAGGAAAATATCTGTTGGATAACGAACATTTTGCTCTCTATCCAGACTTTGAGGACAATGAAGTTGTCATGAATGAGAATGAACCATCATCAGTGCAAGCTCAAGAGAAGAAGGAGAAGGCAAGGAAAGAGAAGGCTGCCAAGATGCCAACTCAAGAGGAGGCATCTGAATACTTTTTGAAGAACAAACAAGAGTAGCTTGGTTACTTGATAGCATCAGCACTGAGGATTGAGAAGGGGTTGGCCACCCTAACTCAAAACCAGGAGAGCCTGGAAAGAATCATGGAACAAAAATTCTATGATCTTGATGTCAAAGTAACTGAGATTCAGTCAGTTGTGGAACAGCTTCAGGATGACATGCAGGAGAGGAAGGGCAAGACAACCACTGATGCATTTGCCAGAGTGCCTAGAGCTCAGAGGTCAGCTGCAGTGCCTGTGACAGACACTAGAGCCACATCATCAGCACCAGCTACAGCTCCTACAGCTCCAGTGCAACCAGCTCCAGCACCAACTCCTCCAGCACCATCTACATCAACTGAAGCCTTCATTCTTGGAGTTATCCGGACACCACCACCACCTGAAGACCAAGCCTGAGAGTCGATCTAGCACTATGCATTTTCTATGAACTTTTTGGTAACTTGTTGCCAAAGGGGGAGAAAAATGTATAGATCATAGGCTTCGAGAGAGAGAGAGAGAGTGTTGCTTTTGTTCTCTCTTGTCTTCTTGGTTGAACTTTGTTTGCTTTTGATTGCTTGAGATACTATGCAATTACCTGTGAGACAGTGATGATCATGTGTTTGATCATGAGCTACACTTATGCTTGTTTGATGATATTATCTTACCTATCCTTATATGATCATTCACTTTGCTTGGTGATGAGTGCATGTATTCAATCTTTATTATTTTGAGCGCTCCACCAAGATGTATGTGACATGGAAGAGTAACCCATGAGCCTAATTCCTTGTGCATTTGCAGTCCAAAGCAAAATTTTAAACTATGCACAAATTTAGTGGGAGCTCTTGCTTATCACATACTTCTCAAAGCGACGATGTTTTTCAATCTTATTATCATTTGTCGAAGCTTTGATCTATATGTTGTCATCAATTACCAAAAAGGGGGAGATTGAAAGTGCAACTATCCCTAGGTGGTTTTGGTAATTCATAACAACATATAGCTCATTGAGCTAATGCTATTCCAAGAGAAATATTTCAGGAAAGCTCAATGAATGGCATGGCATGGATGATGAAAGTGGATCCCTCAAAATATCAAGGACAAATGATTGGCTCAAGCTCAAAAGCTCAAGACTCTTCATTTTACATTTTAGTGATCCAAGATCACATTGAGTCTATAGGAAAAGCCAATACTATCAAGGAGGGATGAGGTGTTGCTTAATGAGCCTCTTGCTTCAAGTGCTTAGTGATATCCTCCAAAGACCCTCAACTACTTTCCCACATCCACATATGACCTAAACCTAAAGTCAAAATCAGTCACACCGATTCTTTCTATCCGGCGCCACCGAGTTTAGATGTCATAGCCACTGCCACAAACCCTAGGCAAATCGGTCTCACCGATAGGGATCTCGGTCTCACCGAGATGGGATTGTAATCTCTCTATTTCCCTTCGTAACGTTTCGGTCTAACCAAAGTGAGCGGTCGGTCCCACCGAGATTGCAATGTAAACTCTCTGTTTCCCCTTCGTAACATTTCGGTCTCACCGAAAAGAGAGAATCGGTCCCACCGAGTTTACCTGACCAACTCTCTCGTTAGCTAATTACCAAAATTGTCTCACCGAGTTGCATGTCAGCCCCACCGAAAATCCTAACGGTCACCAGGTTTACTGAATCGGTCCGACCGAGTTTGTTGATTCGGTCCCACCGAGATTGGTAAATTGTGTGTAACGGTTAGATTTTGTGTGGAGGCTATATATACCCCTCCACCCCATCTTCTTTCGTGGAGAGAGCCATCAGAACAAACCTACACTTCCAACTTACCAGTTCTGAGAGAGAACCACCTACTCATGTGTTGAGGCCAAGATATTCCATTCCTACCATATGAATCTTGATCTCTAGCCTTCCCCAAGTTGCTTTCCACTCAAATCTTCTTTCCACCAGATCCAAATCCTATGAGAGAGAGTTGAGTGTTGGGGAGACTATCATTTGAAGCACAAGAGCAAGGAGTTCATCATCAACGCACCATTTGTTACTTCTTGGAGAGTGGTGTCTCCTAGATTGGCTAGGTGTCACTTGGGAGCCTCCGACAAGATTGTGGAGTTGAACCAAGGAGTTTGTAAGGGCAAGGAGATCGCCTACTTCGTGAAGATCTACCACTAGTGAGGCAAGTCCTTCGTGGGCGATGGCCATGGTGGGATAGACAAGGTTGCTTCTTCGTGGACCCTTCTTGGGTGGAGCCCTCCATGGACTCGCGCAGCCGTTACCCTTTGTGGGTTGAAGTCTCCATCAACGTGGATGTACGATAGCACCAGCTATCGGAACCACGACAAAAACATCCGTGTCTCCAACTACGTTTGAATCCTCTAAACCCTTCCCCTTACTTTCTTGCAAGTTGAATGCATTAATTTCCGCTGCTATATACTCTTTGCAAGCTTGCTTGAATTGTGTGATGATTTCTTGACTTGTCCAAAGATTGCTAAAATCTGCCAAACTCTAAAATTGGGAAAAGGTTAAGTTTTTAATTGGTCAAGTAGTTTAATCACCCCCCTCTAGACATACTTCAAGGTCCTACACTTGCTGTTGGGCAAGTCCACTAATCAGTGGCATCTTCTTTGCTGCAACTGGCACTCATCACTGCACTATCCTAAACATGGAAACATCTAAAAATAGCAACAACAAGTGCCAATAGCACCCATGTGCAGCCATGCAGATTTGGCACCATCCTAAAACGGTCCTACTACATTCACGTATAACATTCAATTGGGTAAGTCCACTGATGGCACAAACCCTAGCTTCAACATGTATGTTAGCAACATGAAACATGAACATGATCCTAACATGAACATGCCATCAGTCAACATGATTCCAGCATTCATCAGTCAACATGAACATGCCATCATTATAACATTCATCAGTCAACATGAACATGCCATCAGTATAACATTCATCAGTCAACATGAACATGATTCTAGCATGAACACAACTACTAGCATGTAGCACAAATCTTAGGACACACAAGCAGTAGCACAAGAAAATTATTCTAGCACACACACTGTACAAAACAAGAACATATCAGTCTGATTGGATTCGATTGGGATCGCATCCAATCGGATCTGCTAGAATCCTATCGAATCCACTAACTACTAGCACATGCCTAAGAAATTAACCCCTCATCTACATCTAGGAGCAAGCATTGAGGGGGTTTGACTCACCGGAGCACGCGCAACCGCGGTGAACCGAGGCCGGGGTGAAAACCCCGGCGGGAAGGAGAGAGGTGGCAGAGCAGAGGAGGAGCTGGACCCGGCGACGGCCTGCGGCATCGTCCCCGTGTTGAGCGCCACGCTGGAGGTCGAGAAGGACGGCCCGTCGACAGGAGAAAACCCTTGGACGGGGGTCAAGAAAACCCCCGTGCCCAATGGGGTCCCAAGAAGGGGCGGCTCCGTCGACGGCGCCGGCGCCGAGCCCAGGACCACGAGGTCCGGAATCGGCGACAGAGCAGGAGCGGCCGACACCGCATTGGCCGACGCTCGTGGTGACCGGCAGTAGATGGGGGACGAAGCTCGCAGCACCGAAGCCAGGTCGCGGCCCAACTTCTGGAGCCCGGCCAGCCAACGCTCCTGGATGCTGGCGATGCGCTGGTCGATGGGGGTCAGAGGGCAGCGCGGCAGTGGGCGTGGCGGAGCTATCAGAGAAGAGGAGAGGGAGGGGCGGTGAGGGAGAGAGAGGGAGCTGTGACGCCCCCGATTCAATCGTACACTAATCATGCACGCAAATGTGTATGATCAAGATCAGGGACTCACGGGAAGATATCACAACACAACTCTAAAAGTAAAATAAGTCATACAAGCATCATAATACAAGCCAGGGGCCTCGAGGGCTCGAATACAAGTGCTCGATCATAGATGAGTCAGCGGAAGCCACAATATCTGAGTACAGACATAAGTTAAACAAGTTTGCCTTAAGAAGGCTAGCACAAACTGGATACAGATCGAAAGAGGCGCAAGCCTCCTGCCTGGGATCCTCCCAAACTACTCCTGGTCGTCGTCAGCGGCCTTCACGTAGTAGTAGGCACCTCCAGAGTAGTAGTCGTCGTCGACGGTGGCGTTGGATCCTGGGCTCCAGCGTCTGGTTGCGGCATCCGAGAAGAAGAGGAAAACAGTGGAAAAGAGGGAGCAACGCAACCGTGAGTATTCATGCAAGGTAATCGCAAGTAAGGAGCTACACTACATATGCATGGGTATATGTGTAAGGAGGCCATATCAGTGGACTGAACTGCAGAATGCCAGAATAAGAGGGGGATAGCTAGTCCTATTGAAGACTACGCTTCTGGCAGCCTCTGTCTTGCAGCATGTAGAAGAGAGCAGATTGAAGTCCTCCAAGTAGCATCGCATAGCATAATCCTACCCGACGATCCTCCCCTCGTCGCCCTGTGGAAAAGCAATCACCGAGTTGTCTATGGAACTTTTCTGGGTGTGTTTTATGAAGTATCCGGTTCTAGTTGTCATAAGGTCAAGGTACAACTCCAAGTCGTCCTGTTACCGAAGATCACGACTATTCGAATAGATTAACTTCCCTGCAGGGGTGCACCACATAACCCAACACGCTCGATCCCATTTGACCGGACACACTTTCCTGGGTCATGCCCGGCCTCGGAAGATCAACACGTCGCAGCCCCACCTAGGCACAACAAAGAGGTCAGCATGCCGGTCTAACTCCTATGGCGCAGGGGTCTGGGCCCATCGCCCATTGCACACCTGCATGTTGCAAGGGCAGCCGGAAGCAGACCTAGCCTCCCTAATACAAGAGCAGGCGTTCCAGTCCAATCTGGCGCGCGCCGCTCAGTTGCTGACGTCAAGAAGGCTTCGGCTAATACCACGACGTCGAGTGCCCATATCTTTCCCGCGTAGTTGGTTAGTTCTTATAGGCCAGTGGCCAGACTCAGATCAAATACCATGTCACGCCCAATATGCGATACTATCCTAAAGAGACTCGAAGGTCCCACCAAGGATAGAACCGCATATTAAAACGCTTTTGCAAGGTGGATATCATTACATCAACATTACATAATAGATGGGGATACATACAAGAGGCATACAATGCCACATGAATACAACATCATCTTACATAAGATCACCATCCCACTACGGATGAAACACAAACAGAAACTCAAACGACATCCACCCTGCTAGCCCAGGCTGCCGACCTGGAACCTATCCCCTGATCGAAGAAGAAGCAGAAGAAGAACTCCAAAACTAGCAAACATCGCTCTCGCGTCATGATCATCGCATAACCTGTACCTGCAACTGTTGTTGTAGTAATCTGTGAGCCATGAGGACTCAGCAATCCCATTACCATGGGTATCAAGACTAGCAAAGCTTAATGGGAAAGGAAGGGGGTAAAGTGGTGAGGTTGCAGCAGCGACTAAGCATATATGGTGGCTAACATACGCAAATAAGAGCGAGAAGAGAGCAAGCAGAACGGTCGTGAAGCTAGCAATGATCAAGAAGTGATCCTGAACTCCTACTTACATCAAACATAACCCAAAACCGTGTTCACTTCCCGGACTCCGCCGAAAAGAGACCATCAGGGCTACACACGCGGTTGATGCGTTTTAATTCGGATTTGGTGTCAAGTTATCTACAACCGGACATTAACAAATTCCCATCCGCCACATAACCGCGGGCACGACTTTCGAAAGATAATACCCTACAGGGGTGTCCCAACTTAGGCCATGATAAGCTCTCGCGGTCAAAGAAGGATATTCCTTCTCCCAGGAAGACCCGATCAGACTTGGAATCCCGGTTACAATACATTTCGACAATGATAAAACAAGACCAGCAAAGCCGCCCGGATGTGCCAACAAATCCCGATAGGAGCTGCACATATCTCGTTCTCAGGGCACACCGGATTGTCCAAACTTCTGGTAGGCCAGCCCAGAGTTGCCCCTGGTGGCCACCAGCGGCTGACAGGTTGGACCAACACTCACGACGAGCACTGGCCCGGGGGGAGGGGGTAAATAAAGATGACCCTCGGGCTCCGGAAACCCAAGGGAAAAAGGGCTAGGTGAGGCAAATGTAAAACCAAGGTTGGGCCTTGCTGGAGGAGTTTTATTCAAAGCGAACTGTCAAGGGGGTCCCATAAATCACCCAACCGCATAAGGAACGCAAAATCCGGGAACATAACACCGGTATGACGGAAACTAGGGCGGCAAGAGTGGAACAAAACACCACGCATAAGGCCGAGTCTTCCACCCTTTACCAAGTATATAGATGCATTAATTAAATAAGAGATATTGTGATATCCCAACCATAATCCTGTCCACCATGGAGCAATCTTCAACTTCACCTGCAACTAACAATGATATAAGAGGGGCTGAGCAAAGCGGTAACATAGCCAAGCAACGGTTTGCTAGGAAGGGTGAAAAAGGTTAGAGGCTGACATGGCAATTTGGGAGGCTTGAAGAGCAAAAGATAGGTAGCGCAGCACAGCGATAGAACGAAGCAACTAGCAAAGCAATGATAGTAATGAGATCCAGGGTGACGGTCATCTTGCCTGAAATCCCTCTAGGAAGAAGAACGAGTCCATGAAGAAGACGAACGGATGAAGACGAACCAAGCGTAGACAAACGAATCCTCACGATCGCACGAAACAGGAACTATCGAGAAGAAGCACACAACATAGTAAACACACCACACATATACATGACATGATGCACAACCAAACATGATGCATGACAAAGCTACATGGAGCTACTCATGGCAAAAGATGATGCAAACAAGAGCAACACATCAAGGCAAGTTTAAATGAGGCCGGAAACAACATATAACAATTCCGGTAAGTCCTCATATGCAAATTTCGAAATTGGTCCAGATCTGAACAAACATTAAGTTGAAGTTGTTAAACATCAAGTTAAAGAGCACCAAGAGGATCTACATAAAATTCTAGTCAAGTTACATATAAAGTTCATTTAATTCGGAGCTACGGCCTAGAAGATATAAGCAAAACAAGTTAAACATGGCATTGATGCTAAATGCATTCAAACATCAACCAAAACACCTCAAAACAAGGATGCAACATGATAATATGAAACTTCATGCAAAAACAAGTAAGTTTCATATAGAGCACACTCAAAATGGAGCAACGGTTCAACACATACACGCTATACAAGTTTAAAGGACAAGCTGTCCAAAACAACAACTAGGCATCTAGCAAGCATCAAAACAATATGCTACATCATCTCAACGTGAAAACAAAAGGCATGGGCATGAAGTACAGGTAAAGCATGATCAAACATGAACACTGAGCTATCTCTAAATCACTAGAACATGCTCAAAAGGACATGACAAGATTGTAAATAATAACAGTTTCGGGCTTAGCAGAAATAACATCAGGTTGCCATGTTTAGAGCTATCAAACAACATGCTACAGAACGGATCATAGCAAACAAAGGCATGGAATGAATCTACTAATTACATATAACAAAAGTCCCTTACTGACCATGAGCCAAAACGGCACAGAAAATATGATGGCACCCATGTTAACATGGCAAATGATATGACAGATCCCAACATGGTAGGAACAACGATAAGTAGGCATGTTGGTGAGCTTGTACCACTCACCACAGAGCATTACATGGCATGTGAAGTCAACCAACAGTAATATGATATGTTTATGAAGCTAAGCATTGCAAGAGCAAGTCAATAGGGCACATGGATCACTAGCAAAGCTCATGGCAAAACTGAACTTAATGTTAACAGGCTGACAGCAACATTATTTAGCAAGTTTGGAGCAAGATAACAAGTTACAACAGGCTATAAATGCAACCATGGGCATGGATGGATAGAGCATGACATTTAGAACAAAACATCCTTAGTGAACATCTCCAGATTATGCATAGAATGACTTGTAGCAGCAGGTTTACATAGCATCATGAAATAACAGATTCAGCCTAGCAAAATAGCAACAACAAGTACCCTACTTAACAAGCTCGATGCACTCACTACAAAACTCACAAAAATACATGGATGGCACCCCTGTAAAGATGGCATGGCATAGTTCAAAACTCATATAGACATCAAGCTCATAGGATGCACACACAAAATGCACCAAAAATGACAAATCACCAAGTTATAACAGTTTCAGCAGATTAACATCATATAGCACTCTTGCAACGATGATTAGGGCATCGAGATGAACTCAAACTAGCATGACACAATGGAATAAAATGTAGAGCATCTCACAGTGAACATTTTGATATATTATATGCACGAAACGGAGGTACGGATGCAGAGTTATGATGCGATGAACCTGGGCACAAAATGTTGCAGAAACAGGGACTTAGTGTGAAAATCACCTCCGAATCCCAGATCTATGGTTCCGACTTAGCGCGCGGACCGAAGATCGTCGGAGACAGGGCGGCGCGGCAGCCGGAGAGGGCGGGGGAGGTGCCGACGGGTCGGGGCGGATGCAGATGGGGTCGGGCGGCGCCGGGACGTCGGAGGGCGGCACTCGGGCGAGGGGCGACGGCGGGGCGCGGGGCGGCGCCGGTCGGGTGCGGCCGGGGCGGCGCCGGCGAGCACGAGGCGGAGGAGCAGGGAGCGGGCGCCGGCGAAGGCGGCGGTCGATGGCGGCAGGGCCCGGGCCCTCACGCGGGCGAGCGGCGGGGAGCTCGGGCCCGAACCGGCCCGGGGCGGGCTCCCCGTGGGCCTGGCGGGCCGCGGCTGAGGGAGGCGGCTGCGGGACACGTGGCGGCGCCTCACTGGCGCGGGGCGACGGCGCGGGATGTCCGGCGGGCGACAGACATGTCCCGGACGGCGGGGGAAGTTGTCGGGCGGCGCGGAGGGAAGAAGGCTAGGGTTTGGACCCGGGATTTCGGGGGAGAGAGCATATTTATAGATTCTGGGAGCTAGGAGAGTCCAAATGGGGAGCGGTTTTCGGCCACGCGATCGTGATTGAACGAAGGAGAGCATGGAGGGGGTTTAGATGGGTTTTGGGCCAGTTTGAAGGGGTGTTGGGCTGCAACACAAAGAGGGCTTTTACGGTTACCCGGTTAACCGTTGGAGTATCAAACGACCTCCAAATGGCACGAAACTAGACAGGCGGTCTACCGGTGCTATACCAAGGCCGCTTGGCAAACCTTGGACCATTCCTAGAAAGTTTAACACCCGCACACAACAGGAGACAAAAGGGGGACGTCGGGGGACATAGGAGTGCCGGATTGCAAAACGGACAACGGGGAAAATGCTCGGATGCAAGAAACGAACACGTATGCAAAATGAAATGCACATGATGACATGGCAATATGCAACACGCAAGCAAATGACATGGCAACGACGGTGAATAACTGGCACACACCTGGAGCATCGGATCCGGGGCGTTACAACACTCCTCCACTAACAAGAGATCTCGTCCCGAGATCTTAGGACCGAGACGGAAGGGAAAAGGGATGAGGTGAAACAAGAACTCAAGAGAAGAAGCAAAGAATCGAGAGCACTCAAGAAAAAGAGAGGAATGACGCGAATGACGAGAATCAAAATTTCACGGAATCAAATAGACTATGAAACCACTCTGGTTAGAACGAGATAAGAAATGAATAAGACTGAAATGATTAGTCAGCACTCTGACTGAACATGGAAAGAATAGAACATGAACTTGAGAGGATGGAATGATACTTGATGAAGACATGACACAAAACCTCCAGAAAGAATTGAAAGAGTTGAATGAAAAGAACGGAGAAGAAAATGACAACTTGTGCCACGAATGAAATTGAAAGCATCTATAGAAGGAAGGTTTAAATGGAGTTGTTGAGAAAGTCAACAACGAAAGAATAAGCTTGTTGTGGACTTATCAAAAACAACTCAAAACTTGAGGTGAAATTATACCACAACCAAATGTCTGAAAAGCTGAGAAGAACGAAGAAATGCAAAACTCCACTTCAGAAGAAAAGTAAGAATTATTTGCACTTCGAGATGCGAGAAGAAAAGATACTTGAACTCCTTGAACAAGAATCTTGATGAACACTTGAAAAATGAATTAAATCATGACGAACCACCGTAAGAACTCCGGTAACAAAAGAATGACGAGATAAAATTGAAGGATGAAAGAATAAGATTAAAGCTTGCGGTGATTTAGCTGGAGGTTCCGACGAAATGACCGAGGAAATTTGAACTCCGGGAAAGAAAAGATGAAAACACTTGAAACTAGAATTTATTCCTCAAGAACAAACTCCAAAGGAAGGGATTACTCATTTGGATGAAATAAGAATAAAATTTATTGTATGCTTATCCTTCATCAAATTAAATTGATGAGAAACAAAGGATTGCATACAACTTATTCGCGTTGGAAAGGATTACCGAGAGATATAGCGCAAAATTGGGAAGGTCTTCATGAGCCACCGATAGGATTTGGAAAGAATGAATGAATTAAAATGATAAACAAGTAAAAAGAATCTAAAAGAACCACCGTTAGAATTCGGAAATGACTGACGAAAGAGAATGAAACACCGGGAATAATTAGAAGAACCAAATATGCTTGAGGGGATTTAGGTGCAAAAGAACAAAGAGATCATGAGCTGATTAAATAACACTTGAACGAAGCACCGGGATATTTGGATAACGGTAGCTGAAATGTGAGGATGAAGAATTCTTCTGGAACGATGGCCTCCAGTGAAAAGAAATGGAAAAAACAACTCCTGACATACTCCGGATGGTTAAGAAAAGAATATCTGACGATTGGAATAATTCGAGAGGATGACATGAAGCTAGAATCACGAATATTTGAGAGAACAGACAAGATTTAGAGGAAAAACTCTCCTTCAGTCTTCAAAAGATGACGAGAAACACCACCAAAATTACTGAGATACTCCGGCAGAAAGAAAAGCAAAGAGGTTGAGCCAACAATGAAAAGAATTTGAAAGCGATCTTGGAGAAGGCATGTGACTGACGGGATCCATTCTTACGTCATACTTGAACCGAATTTGAGAATGACTCCGGGATAATTAGAAGAGTCAGGTAAGATCCTGGGAAAAGACTCAACAACGGCCAAACTACACGATCGAACAAGGGGGGCTCCTAAGGTCGGTCGAGGTTCTGATACCAACTTGTCACGCCCAATATGCGATACTATCCTAAAGAGACTCGAAGGTCCCACCAAGGATAGAACCGCATATTGAAATGCTTTTGCAAGGTGGATATCATTACATCAACATTACATAATAGATGGGGATACATACAAGAGGCATACAATGCCACATGAATACAACATCATCTTACATAAGATCACCATCCCACTACGGATGAAACACAAATAGAAACTCAAACGACATCCACCCTGCTAGCCCAGGCTGCCGACCTGGAACCTATCCCCTGATCGAAGAAGAAGCAGAAGAAGAACTCCAAAACAAGCAAACATCGCTCTCGTGTCATGATCATTGCATAACCTGTACCTGCAACTGTTGTTGTAGTAATCTGTGAGCCACGAGGACTCAGCAATCCCATTACCATTGGTGTCAAGACTAGCAAAGCATAATGGGAAAGGAAGGGGGTAAAGTGGTGAGGTTGCAGCAGCGACTAAGCATATATGATGGCTAACATACGCAAATAAGAGCGAGAAGAGAGCAAGCGGAACGTTCGTGAAGCTAGCAATGATCAAGAAGTGATCCTGAACTCCTACTTACATCAAACATAACCCAAAACCGTGTTCACTTCCTGGACTCTGCCGAAAAGAGACCATCACGGCTACACACGTGGTTAATGCATTTTAATTTGGATCTGGTGTCAAGTTATCTACAACCGGACATTAACAAATTCCCATCTGCCACATAACCGCGGGCACGGCTTTCGAAAGATTATACCCTGCAGGGGTGTCCCAACTTAGCCCATGATAAGCTCTTGCGGTCAAGGAAGGATATTTCTTCTCCCAGGAAGACCCGATCAGACTCGGAATCCCGGTTACAATACATTTCGACAATGGTAAAACAAGACCAGGCCGGAGTTGCCCCTGGTGGCCACCAGCGGCTGACAGGTTGGATCAACACTCACGACGAGCACTGGCCCGGGGGAGGGGGTAAATAAAGATGACCCTCGGGCTCCGGAAACCCAAGGGAAAAAGGGCTAGGTGAGGCAAATGTAAAACCAAGGTTGGGCCTTGCTGGAGGAGTTTTATTCAAAGCGAACTGTCAAGGGGGTCCCATAAATCACCCAACCGCGTAAGGAACACAAAATCCGGGAACATAACACCGGTATGACGGAAACTAGGGCAGCAAGAGTGGAACAAAACATCACGCATAAGGCCCAGTCTTCCACCCTTTACCAAGTATATAGATGCATTAATTAAATAAGAGATATTGTGATATCCCAACCATAATCTTGTCCACCATGGAGCAATCTTCAACTTCACCTGCAACTAACAACGCTATAAGAGGGGCTGGGCAAAGCGGTAACATAGCCAAGCAACGATTTGCTAGGAAGGGTGAAAAAGGTTAGAGGCTGACATGGCAATTTGGGAGGCTTGAAGAGAAAAAGATAGGTAGCGCAGCATAGCGATAGAACGAAGCAACTAGCAAAGCAATGATAGTAATGAGATCCAGGGTGACAGTCATCTTGCCTGAAATCCCGTTAGGAAGAAGAACGAGTCAATGGGAAGACGAACGGATGAAGACAAACCAAGCGTAGAAGAACGAATCGTCACGATCGCAACGAAACATGGACTATCGAGAAGAAGCACACAACATAGTAAACACACCACACATATACATGACATGATGCACAACCAAACATGATGCATGACAAAGCTACATGGAGCTACTCATGGCAAAAGATGATGCAAACAAGAGCAACACATCAAGGCAAGTTTAAATGAGGCCGGAAACAACATATAACAATTCCGGTAAGTCCTCATATGCAAATTTCGAAATTGGTCCAGATCTGAACAAACATTAAGTTGAAGTTGTTAAACATCAAGTTAAAGAGCACCAAGAGGATCTACACGAAATTTTAGTCAAGTTACATATAAAGTTCATTCAATTCGGAGCTACGGCCTAGAAGATATAAGCAAAACAAGTTAAACATGGCATTGATGCTAAATGCATTCAAACATCAAGCAAAACACCTCAAAACAAGGATGCAACATGATAATATGAAACTTCATGCAAAAACAAGCAAGTTGTCCGGCGGCACAGAGGGAAGAAGGCTAGGGTTTGGACCCGGGATTTCGGGGGAGAGGGCATATTTATAGATTCTGGGAGCTAGGAGAGTCCAAATGGGGAGCGGTTTTCGGCCACACGATCGTGATTGAACGAAGGAGAGCATGGAGGGGGTTTAGATGGGTTTTGGGCCAGTTTGAAGGGGTGTTGGGCTGCAACACAAAGAGGGCTTTTACGGTTACCCGGTTAACCGTTGGAGTATCAAACGACCTCCAAATGGCACGAAACTTGACAGGCGGTCTACCGGTGCTATACCAAGGCCGCTTGGCAAACCTTGGACCATTCCTAGAAAGTTTAACACCCGCACACAACAGGAGACAAAAGGGGGACGTCGGGGGACATAGGAGTGCCGGATTGCAAAACGGACAACGGGGAAAATGCTCGGATGCAAGAAACGAACACGTATGAAAAATGAAATGCACATGATGACATGGCAATATGCAACACGCAAGCAAATGACATGGCAACGACGGTGAATAACTGGCACACACCTGGAGCATCGGATCCGGGGCGTTACAACACTCCTCCACTAACAAGAGATCTCGTCCCGAGATCTTAGGACCGAGACAGAAGGGAAAAGGGATGAGGTGAAACAAGAACTCAAGAGAAGAAGCAAAGAATCGAGAGCACTCGAGAAGAAGAGAGGAACGACGCGAATGATGAGAATCAAAATTTCACGGAATCAGATAGACTATGAAACCACTCTGGTTAGAACGAGATAAGAAATGAATAAGACTGAAAGGATTAGTCAGCACTCTGACTGAACATGGAAAGAATAGAACATGAACTTGAGAGGATGGAATGATACTTGATGAAGACATGACACAAAACCTCCAGAAAGAATTGAAAGAGTTGAATGAAAAGAACGGAGAAGAAAATGACAACTTGTGCCACGAATAAAATTGAAAGCATATATAGAAGGAAGGTTTAAACGGAGTTGTTGAGAAAATCAACAACGAAAGAATAAGCTTGTTGTGGACTTATCAAAAACAACTCAAAACTTGAGGTGAAATTATACCACAACCAAATGTCTGAAAAGCTGAGAAGAACGAAGAAATGCAAAACTCCACTTCAGAAGAAAAGTAAGAATTATTTGCACTTCGAGATGCGAGAAGAAAAGATAATTGAACTCCTTGAACAAGAATCTTGATGAACACTTGAAAAATGAATTAAATCATGACGAACCACCGTAAGAACTCCGGTAACAAAAGAATGACGAGATAAAATTGAAGGATGAAAGAATAAGATTAAAGCTTGCGGTGATTTAGCTGGAGGTTCCGACGAAATGACCGAGGAAATTTGAACTCCGGGAAAGAAAAGATGAAAACACTTGAAACTAGAATTTATTCCTCAAGAACAAACTCCGAAGGAAGGGATTACTCATTTGGATGAAATAAGAATAAGATTTATTGTATGCTTATCCCTCATCAAATTAAATTGATGAGAAACAAAGGATTGCATACAACTTATTCGCGTTGGAAAGGATTACCGAGAGATATAGCGCAAAATTGGGAAGGTCTTCATGAGCCACCGATAGGATTTGGAAAGAATGAATGAATTAAAATGATAAACAAGTAAAAAGAATCTAAAAGAACCACCGTTAGAATTCGGAAATGACTGACGAAAGAGAATGAAACACCGGGAATAATTAGAAGAACCAAATATGCTTGAGGGGATTTAGGTGCAAAAGAACAAAGATATCATGAGATGATTGAAGAACACTTGAACGAAGCACCGGGATATTTGGATAACGGTAGCTGAAATGTGAGGATGAAGAATTCTTCTGGAACGATGGCCTCCGGTGAAAAGAAATGGAAAAAACAACTCCTAACATACTCCGGATGGTTAAGAAAAGAATATCTGACGATTGGAATAATTCGAGAGGATGACATGAAGCTAGAATCACGAATATTTGAGAGAACGGACAAGATTTAGAGGAAAAACTCTCCTTCAGTCTTCAAAAGATGACGAGAAACACCACCAAAATTACTGAGATACTCCGGCAGAAAGAAAAGCAAAGAGGTTGAGCCAACAATGAAAAGAATTTGAAAGCGATCTTGGAGAAGGCATGTGACTGATGGGATCCATTCTTACGTCATACTTGAACCGAATTTGAGAATGACTCCGGGATAATTAGAAGAGTCAGGTAAGATCCTGGGAAAAGACTCAAGAATGGCCAAAGTACACGATCGAACAAGGGGGGCTCCTAAGGTCGGTCGAGGTTCTGATACCAACTTGTCACGCCCAATATGCGATACTATCCTAAAGAGACTCGAAGGTCCCACCAAGGATAGAACCGCATATTGAAATGCTTTTTCAAGGTGGATATCATTACATCAACATTACATAATAGATGGGGATACATACAAGAGGCATACAATGCCACATGAATACAACATCATCTTACATAAGATCACCATCCCACTACGGATGAAACACAAATAGAAACTCAAACGACATCCACCCTGCTAGCCCAGGCTGCCGACATGGAACCTATCCCCTGATCGAAGAAGAAGCAGAAGAAGAACTCCAAAACAAGCAAACATCGCTCTCGCGTCATGATCATCGCATAACCTGTACCTGCAATTGTTGTTGTAGTAATCTGTGAGCCACGAGGACTCAGCAATCCCATTACCATTGGTATCAAGACTAGCAAAGCTTAATGGGAAAGGAAGGGGGTAAAGTGGTGAGGTTGCAGCAGCGACTAAGCATATATGATGGCTAACATACGCAAATAAGAGCGAGAAGAGAGCAAGCGGAACGGTCGTGAAGCTAACAATGATCAAGAAGTGATCCTGAACTCCTACTTATGTCAAACATAACCCAGAACCGTGTTCACTTCCCGGACTCCGCCGAAAAGAGACCATCAGGGCTACACACGCGGTTGATGCATTTTAATTCGGATCTGGTGTCAAGTTATCTACAACCGGACATTAACAAATTCCCATCTGCCACATAACCGCGGGCACGACTTTCGAAAGATTATACCCTGCAGGGGTGTCCCAACTTAGCCCATGATAAGCTCTTGCGGTCAAGGAAGGATATTTCTTCTCCCAGGAAGACCCGATCAGACTCGGAATCCCGGTTACAATACATTTCGACAATGGTAAAACAAGACCAGCCCAGAGTTGCCCCTGGTGGCCACCAGCAGCTGACAGGTTGGACCAACACTCACGACGAGCACTGGCCCGGGGGGAGGGGGTAAATAAAGATGACCCTCGGGCTCCGGAAACCCAAGGGAAAAAGGGCTAGGTGAGGCAAATGTAAAACCAAGGTTGGGCCTTGCTGGAGGAGTTTTATTCAAAGCGAACTGTCAAGGGGGTCCCATAAATCACCCAACCGCGTAAGGAACGCAAAATCCGGGAACATAACACCGGTATGACGGAAACTAGGGTGGCAAGAGTGGAACAAAACACCACGCATAAGGCCCAGTCTTCCACCCTTTACCAAGTATATAGATGCATTAATTAAATAAGAGATATTGTGATATCCCAACCATAATCTTGTCCACCATGGAGCAATCTTCAACTTCACCTGCAACTAACAACGCTATAAGAGGGGCTGATCAAAGCGGTAACATAGCCAAGCAACGATTTGCTAGGAAGGGTGAAAAAGGTTAGAGGCTGACATGGCAATTTGGGAGGCTTGAAGAGCAAAAGATAGGTAGCGCAGCATAGCGATAGAACAAAGCAACTAGCAAAGCAATGATAGTAATGAGATCCAGGGTGATAGTCATCTTGCCTGAAATCCTGTTAGGAAGAAGAACGAGTCAATGGGAAGACGAACGGATGAAGACAAACCAAGCGTAGACGAACGAATCGTCACGATCGCAACGAAACATGAACTATCGAGAAGAAGCACACAACATAGTAAACACACCACACATATACATGACATGACGCACAACCAAACATGATGCATGACAAAGCTACATGGAGCTACTCATGACAAAAGATGATGCAAACAAGAGCAACACATCAAGGCAAGTTTAAATGAGGCCGGAAACAACATATAACAATTCCGGTAAGTCCTCATATGCAAATTTCGAAATTGGTCCAGATCTGAACAAACATTAAGTTGAAGTTGTTAAACATCAAGTTAAAGAGCACCAAGAGGATCTACACGAAATTTTAGTCAAGTTACATATAAAGTTCATTCAATTCGGAGCTACGGCCTAGAAGATATAAGCAAAACAAGTTAAACATGGCATTGATGCTAAATGCATTCAAACATCAAGCAAAACACCTCAAAACAAGGATGCAACATGATAATATGAAACTTCATGCAAAAACAAGCAAGTTTCATATAGAGCACACTCAAAACGGAGCAACGGTTCAACACATACACGCTATACAAGTTTAAAGGACAAGCTGTCCAAAACAGCAACTAGGCATCTAGCGAGCATCAAAACAATATGCTACAACATCTCAACGTGAAAACAAAAGGCATGGATATGAAGTACAGGTAAAGCATGACAAAACATGAACACTGAGCTATCTCCAGAAATCACAAGAACATGCTCAAAAGGACATGACAAGATTGCAAATAATAACAGTTTCAGGCTTAGCAGAAATAACATCAGCTTGCCATGTTTAGAGCTATTAAACAACATGCTACAGGAATAGATCATAACAAAAAAAGGCATGACATGAATCTAATAATTACATAGAACAAAAGTCCCTTACTGACCATGAGCCAAAAGGGCACAGAAAATATGATGGCACCCAGGTAAACATGGCAAATGATATGACAGATCTCAACATGGCAGGAAAAACGATAAGTAGGCATGTTGGTGAGCTTGTACCACTCACCATAGAGCATTACATGGCATGTGAAGTCAACCAACAGTAAGATGACATGCTTATGAAGTAAGCATTGCAAGAGCAAGTCAATAGGGCACATGGATCACTAGCAAAGCTCATGGCAAAACTGAACTTAATATTAACAGGCTGAAAGCATCATTATTTAGCAAGTTTGGAGCAAGATAACAAGTTACAGCAGGCTATAAATGCACCCAGGGGCATGGATGGATAGAGCATGACATGTAGAACAAAACATCCTTAGTGAACATCTCCAGATTATGCATAGAATGACTTGTAGCAGCAGGTTTACATAGCATCATGAAATAACAGATTCAGCCTAGCAAAACAGCAATAGCAAGTACCCTACTTAACAAGCTCGATGCACTCACTACAAAACTCACAAAAATACATGGATGGCAACCCTGTAAAGATGGAATGGCATAGTTCAAAACTCATGTAGACATCAAGCTCATAGGATGCACACACAAAATGCACCAAAAATGACAAATCAGCAAGTTATAACAGTTTCAGCAGATTAACATCATATAGCACTCTTGCAACGATGATTTGGGCATCGAGATGAACTCAAACAAGCATGGCACAATGAAATGAAATGTAGAGCATCTCACAACGAACATTTCTATATATTATATGCACGAAACGGAGGTACAGATGCAGAGTTATGATGTGATGAACATGGGCACAAAATGTTGCAGAAACAGGGACTTAGTGGGAAAATCACCTCCGAATCCCATATCTAGGGTTTCGGGCGCGCGAACCGAAGATCGCCGGAGACGGGGCGGCGCGGCGGCCGGAGAGGATGGAGGAGGCGCCGACGGGTCGGGGTGGAGGCAGACGGCGCCGGGATGTCGGAGGGTGGCGCTGGGGCGAGGGGCGACGGCGGGGCGCGGGGCAGCGCCGGTCGGGGGCGGCCGGGGCGGCGCCGGCGGGCGAGCAGGAGGCGGCGGAGCACGGAGCGGGCACCGGCGAAGGCGGCGGTCGACGGCGGCGGGGCGCGGGCGCTCGCGCGGGCGAGCGGCAGCGGCGGCGGGGGGAAGCTCGGGCCCGAACAGGCCCGGGACGGGCTCCCCGTGGGCCTGGCAGGCCGCGTTGGAGGGAGGCGGCATCGGGACACGTGGCGGCGCCTCACTCGCGCGGAGCGACGGCGCGGGATGTCCGTCGGGCGACGGACATGTCCGGGGCGGCGGGGGAAGTTGTCCGGCGGCGCAGAGGGAAGAAGGCTAGGGTTTGGACCCGGGATTTCGGGGGAGAGGGCATATTTATAGATTCTGGGAGCTAGGAGAGTCCAAATGGGGAGCGGTTTTTGGCCACGCGATCGTGATCGAACGGCGGAGAGCATGGAGGGGGTTTAGATGGGATTTGGGCCACTTTGGAGGGGTGTTGGGCTGCAACACAAAGAGGGCTTTTACGGTTACCCGGTTAACCATTGGAGTATCAAACGACCTCCAAATGGCACGAAACTTGACAGGCGGTCTACCGGTGCTATACCAAGGCCGCTTGGCAAACCTCGGACCATTCTGAGAAAGTTTAACACCCGCACACAACAGGAGACAAAAGGGGGACATCGGGGGACATAGGATTGCCGGATTGCAAAATGGACAACGGGGAAAATGCTTGGATGCAAGAAACGAACATGTATGCAAAATGAAATGCACATGATGACATGGAAATATGCAACACGCAAGCAAATGACATGGCGGCGACGACGAATAACTGGCAGACACCTGGCGCATCGGATCTGGGGCGTTACATACCAAGATCTTGTTAAGTTTGTTATTATGAAGCAACCGCGAACGCCGACCAGGGCCAGTCCCACCTCTCTCCTAGGCGGCCTCAACCTGCCCTGTCGCTCCACCACAAAGATCCACACAGAGGACCATCGGGAAAGTATGTCCTTTCAGCCCCCAATTCGTGAATCAACCGCGGGTCCTCAACGAGCCAACCCGACTTTAGTCACCATCTGTATAGTATGTATGTGTAATATATACCCGTGATCACCTCCCGATTGATCACGGTCCGATAGTATAGCAAGTCAGACTGACAAGAATGTAGGGCCACAGATGATAAACTAGCATCCTATACTAAGTATTTAGGATTGCAGGTAAGGTATCAACAGATGTAGCAACAATGTCAGGCTATGCATCAGAATAGGATTAATGGAAAGCAGTAACATGCTACACTACTCTAATGAAGCAGTATAAAGGAGAATAAGCGATATTTGGTGATCAAGGGCGGGGCTTGCCTGGTTGGTCTGGCAAGAAGGAGGGGTCGTCAACTCCGTAGTCGATCTGGGCAGCAGCAGCGTCGGTCTCCTAGTCTACCGGAGAGAATAGGGGGAAGAAATAATGAATACAATGCAAACAGATGCATAACGATGCATGACATAACAAGTAACGGTGCCAGGTGTGCCCTAACGCAGTAGGAGGTGATACCGGTGAAGGGTGGAAACATCCGGGAAAGTATCCCCGGAGTTTCGCTTTTTCGGACAGATGAACCAGAGGGAAAAGTTGCGTGTTCGCTATGCTAGGGACGTGTGGCGGACGAACGGGCTGTGTATCCGGATTTGTCTCGTCGTTTTGAGCAACTTTCATGTACAAAGTTTTTCCATTCGAGCTACGGTTTATTTTACATTATTTTTCAAAGTTTTAATTCATTTTTAGAATTAACAGAATTAATTTAATAAGGAAATGCCATTATGACGTCAGCATGACATCAGGGTGATGTCAGCAGTCAACAATGAGTTGACTTGGTCAAAGTGATGCGTGGGTCCATTCTGCCATAGACTGATCTCTAATTAACAATTACTTAGTTTAATTACCAGGTTAAGTAAATTTAACTAGTCAACTAATCAGGATTTAATTAACTTAATTAATTCAGTTAATTAATTAATTAATTATTATTTGTTATATTTATTTATTTTTAATTCCTTTTTCTATATAACCTTTTTTGAATGTTCCAGGGGCCGGGACCCACATGTCATTGGGCCAGGGTCCCTTAGCGGGCACACGGTTAGCAGGCGTTGGGCGCTGTGGGTGCCCGACCTAGAGGAGGACCGAGCAGGCGCAGATGGGCGCCGATGGCCTGGGGCCAGCAGGGAGGGGCTGGGCGCAGTTGGCGCGTGGCCGCAGGAGGCCAAGGCCAGGCTGGGCGCTGTTGGCGCGTGGCCGCAGGAGGCCAAGGCCAGGCGCGGCGCGACTAGGCACGGCAGGATCAGGGCAGCGGGGGGGGGGGGGGGTAGCCCACAGGGTGCGTGCGAGGTAGGGGCGCGGCCTGGTGCGCGTGCAAAGGCACGTTGGGCGGGGCGAGGTCGCGGTGAGCGCGAGCACTGGGCCAGGCGAACATGGCAACGGGTGCGTGGGCGCGTGAGGGAAAGAGGAGGAGAGGTCGGGGCCTCACTGCGGGTCATAGGGACTAGGCAGCAGCGGGGCGGCGTGCGTTGAGGTCGGAGGGGGTCGAGGCGGCCCGGCGAGGAGGAGACGAGGAGGAGGACGACGAAGCGGTGATGGGGTCGACGATGAGGAGGACTGCGAGGCGTCGATGGGGTCGACAACGAGATGGCCGAGGCAGGGGTGCGCTAGGTGGCGTCGGTGCTACGACGGCGGGACGGGCGCGGGTGCTCGATCCCGATCCAGTCAGGGGAGGAGAAGGGATCGGGGGGGGGGGAGGAAGTGGGGTTGACCGGCTAGGGTTTCAGGGTAGTGGGTGTATAGGCGCAGCTGGTGGGCTGCCCTGGTGGTCTGGTGGCCTGTTAGGCCGTGGTCCAGTGGGCCAGGTTTTTTTACTTCGTTTTATTTCCTTTCATTTTATTTATTCTTTCCTATTTTATTTGAGTTGCATTTTATCTTAGTTTTAGTAAAAAATATCACTAACACCTAAATTGGTACTTTTAAATAAACTACTGCCACATTAATCCTTATCCCAACTAAAATAGTTTAATATTTTATAAAATTCAAAAGGCGTTTATTTTATTATTTAACCTACAGTTTTAATTATTTTGAACACTTAATCATTTTATTAAATTTATGTTTCTCCATCATTATTACCCATGATTTATTTAACACATTTACAATATTTAATTTTCACTTTTGAAAACTTTAACTGTTCGACTTGATCTTAAATTTGAATTTGGATCAGTTCTAAACTAACATGAGATTAGCAACAGTAATCGTGGTGACATGGCATCATTACCAGAGGGTTACTGTAGCTTGATTACCCGGGCGTCACAATTCTCCTCCACTACAAGAAATCTCGTCGCGAGATTTAAGAGGCGGAGTAAAGAGGGAAGGTTCTGGTTACTAAATTAGAGTCAAGTTTCGATCCAGTGGACCTGTAGGTTATGGGCCCACCATGTGGGTTGAAAGTAGGAAGGGTGGTGACATCTTTCACAACCGCGACAGGGAGGCATGTGAGTGAATAGCTTGTCAGCTATGCTGGCAACAATGTTGGTACCAAGGACGGGGAACGAAGAGAGCAATTTTCCTGCTTGTTGAACGAGGCAAACCAATTGGTAAAGTTATTACCCATCGGTGGATACTGGAATGTCATCAACAAGAGTAACAGGGTCTTACAGACAGAGTGGTACAACAAGGTGCCTACCTAAGTAGGGAATTATCTCTGCTTAGTTAAGTCAGACTCAGGAAAGGTTAAGCAAAAGAATGGAAAGGAAAACACGATCATCAGAGTAAACAGAACAATGTAAAGGAAAATTGTGTTTACACACAATTATTAGGAGTATATCCTTCCCACGTACAAGCAGAACATGGAATACAGGGTAGGAGAGCAAGTACCCAACCATTCAGATAAAAGGCAAGGATTAATCAAGATGTTACCCATACAATGGTGTTTGGATAACTGACCAAGAAACATTTAGCATCGTGCCTCCAATGTTCTTGTTGATGAGCATGGTATCATAGTCATGCTTCGAGGTAGCAATGATATGGTGTTCCAATAAAGGCCAGACTTTGGATACACAAATGATCCATCAGGAGCAACTTATAAATTAAGTCTTACAATTTCCTCCAGGAAGAATGGTTATCCTTGCAAAAGAAATTATAATGATAGGTCCTCCAGCTAGGGGTGCTAGGCATGACATCATATTATCGCGTCATCAAGGGACCAACATCATAACTCCTGGAAAGTTGTCCCAACCATCATATCTGACCGAGATTCAGATCTGATTGGTGTCATGATACCTCAGACTCGAGATGTCCAAGAAGAAAAGGTGCAACACAAATCGATGAAATGACATTGCAAGATTCTCGGGAAATGAACTATGGGAGCGAGTCCCTGAAATAATAGTTCATCATTAAACCAAGGAGAGGATGAGGAGGTGGTCGTTGGGCTCGGCGACAATTCATCGAGAATTCCAAACGGATGGATTTCCATAATAATGTGAACAAGAAGATGACACTTTTCAATTCAAATGATATAATGTTGTATGCTTGAGTAAAACATACACCATCAATCATTAGTTGAAAGGTGTGCCTATAATATGACCTTAGGCAACAAGATCAATGTTAGAATGACTATTCAATAACCAACAGTCTAAGAACAAACTGTCGACCGTTAACTTCAAAGCAATAGGGTTGCTAGAAGTACAGAACTCAAGCAGCATCGTTAGCATATTGCTATCCCGGTTAAAAACAACACGGGGACCAAGGAAGAATGGTGATGGTGAGAAGTATCATCGTACCCTAGAATTTCTAAGAGGTGGAGCAATCCCCACAACATTCTCGACATAAAGGACAGTAATACTTTAAGGCATAACACAACACTAGCTGGAGAGCAAGTTGTATTCATAATGTGGACAAGTTCGCGATGAAAGGAAGTCAAGGGTGTTGTCGATGATAATAAAAATCATCGAGGGCAAGGAGGGTATTTCTCATCATGAACACAGTTGACATCTCAGAAGAAGTCAAGGTGCTGAAGGTGATCTGGCACATTTGCTGGGAGGTTTCAAGAGGATGCAATCAAACAACAACGGCAACAAGCAAGGAAATGACAAAGTGGCAAGTTATAGGATCAATATATAAGATACAAGCTCGGAACCAAAGTTGCCTTTCAAGACAAGCAACATGATATTGAAAGCTCGACGTAAGTCATGCTCACACACTGAAGAATTCGTGCACCAGAGAAGGACGAGGTAGCACAGTTAAAGATAGCAAGATCAGGATGCAGCCGATAGTCTAGGAATGACCAGATTGGGTTCAGAATTTCCCAGTAAAAATACTAGGGGTATTTGATTTGTAGAGCGGAATAATTTCACTAGTCGGTGTCCTCAGTTGACAACAACCCAAAACCCATAGATGTGATTATGACAAGGAAAGACATTACTTCAGCAATGGCAAGACATCTTCGAGATACCAGGGGGTAATACTCGAAGGTAGAACATGATAGAAGTAGAACCGGGTCATTAACCTATGACAATAGATACTGCAACCTTGCCAAAAATAGACGAGGCACTGGAATGAATTCCCATCAGATATATCAGATCAGGACAGCATGGTCGGAACCATTACTGTAAGGAATCAATTTCAAGAATACCGAAAGAATCATACGGCTGGATAATCATTTTGCAAGAAAGCTTCTGAGACGGTCTACATCATTTTCATGGGCATGAACACAAAGTTCAAGGTCGACTCCCACTTCTGTAATGCATATCATTTCATTCACCTCCCACTTTGATAAAACTGTAGTGTTGGAATTTTATTTGATAGAACACCAAAAAAGTATGAATTGTGAAAACTTTCGGGTTCTCACGGATTCAAGATGGGAATGGGCCGGGTCGGCCCACTGGGTCACTGACCCGGCCCAAAAAGTCAAGGCCAATGGGCCAGGTGGGTTGGCCTTGAATCATATATGGGTCAGTAGAGCCGGCACCGTGTGCCCCGATGGGTCAGACGGGTCGACCCATCTGTACCAATGAGGTATGAACAACATGAATGGATTTATATATATATAGCATGAATGGGTTAGTGAGGCCATTTGGTATCCCCTGTTACAGCATTTGAACCAACGAGGCACGAACATGCAGTAGTTGGTGTAATTCAGGCATTCATGACTGACACTTACGTGCATGCATATACATATAGCCTGGGCCAGTGCGCTGTCTGGCCTAATTATTTTCCAAAATGAGGCAGCTAATGGCGTGTACGTCAGTACATCTGGTGAAGATATAAGGTAGTACACGAGGATACCAAGTGTATGTAAAAAATTGCTAAATTTTGGGTCGGCCTCATGTACCCAACGGGTCAGTGAGGCCACGAAATTATGATGAAATGGGCCGGCCCGTGGCCTCACATATTGACCTTGGGGCCAGGTCCAAGGCCAGGTCCGGGTCGACCCATTCCCATCTTGATCACGGATTAGGGGAAGGCATAGGTTCAACCCATCGGGCATCTTAGTAACATATACCACAAGTTTCAAAAGTAAATACACAAGCTCGAAAGCAGAGCATGGTTGGCCAAGTAGAGGATACAATTTATCAAAGGCATTATGTAGCTGGGGAGGAACTCACAAGGTGATTGAATATGAAGGACACTGTCGGATAAAATCCAACAATGGATCGGGCGATCCACAACAGAGCTGACATGAGCATCGATACTCACTCAAAGGAATAAAGAATGCAGAGGCATCAGATTCAAGAATCACCTGATGCTTAAATAGAAAGAAATTATGGTTTCCAAAATGAAGGATCAGAAGCAGACGCTCTGATCAAGGATGGATAAGTTTAAAACACTTAGTTGGACAATCAATAAAGGTTTGAATTGCTGAGAACCAACTCATGTATGGAATGATGTCTGAGTCGGAAAGATAATTTTAAAAAGGATAACCTGATGACTGCGTGCGTACGCACATATTGAATCAATAGGATCAAAATGACTAAGACAAGGGATGTTATCGAGGACTACTAGTCATATGGAATTAACCGTAATGCAAGCAGGCAAGAATTTCAAGAATAACAGGCTGCAGAGGATTTTCAAAAAATCGAAAAGTATTCCGAAGAATTATGTGAGACACATAAACAATTGAGAAGAATGGATCCTCTATAAATGTGAGAAGAGAAACCGTAAGGGTTTTCATGCAAAATAAAACTGCAACACAGTAAACTCAAAGGATTCTCGGGACAATGGAGAATATCTTGAGGCATCTTGTAACAACAAGAGCGACAAGGAATGATCAAGAGGATAACAAGTGCATGCAGATATCCATAAGGATATATCGGTGGCAGTGAATTGCAAAGGCGATGAGCACAAGGGTCTCGAGAAAATATTGAGGGATATCCTCAAAATCTTCTGACGAAGCAGGTGATCTTCCGGAATGAGGGCCCTTCGGGAGAAATAGTTACGAGAACCTAGAGTTAGAGTTAGCAAAATCATTTAACCCGAATAGAAGAGAGATCAGAGTCCCAGAGCATAGACGAGGAGTAAAAGATCCTAATACCACCCAATGGCGACGTGGGCCCGTAAGCCGCACCGCCAAGTTAGTAAAAACTTTTTCAATGACTAGACTCAACTTCGGCCAAGGAGTTTGGAAGGGGGACTCCTATAGGAAGTCAGCTCTAATACCAACTTGTTACGCCCCCGATTCAATCGTACACTAATCATGCACGCAAATGTGTATGATCAAGACCAGGCACTCACGCGAAGATATCATAACACAACTCTAAAAGTAAAATAAGTCATACAAGCATCATAATACAAGCCAGGGGCCTCGAGGGCTCGAATACAAGTGCTCGATCATAGACGAATCAGCGGAAGCCACAATATCTGAGTACATACATAAGTTAAACAAGCTTGCCTTAAGAAGGTTAGCACAAACTGGATACAGATCGAAAGAGGCGCAGGCCTCCTGCCTGGGATCCTCCCAAACTACTCCTGGTCGTCGTCAGCGGCCTGCACGTAGTAGTAGGCACCTCCAAAGTAGTAGTCATCGTCGACGGTGGCGTCTGGATCCTGGGCTCCAACGTCTGGTTGCGGCATCCGAGAAGAAGAGGAAAACGGGGGAAAAGAGGGAGCAAAGCAACCGTGAGTACTCATCCAAAGTACTCGCAAGCAAGGAGCTACACTACATATGCATGGGTATATGTGTAAGGAGGCCATATCAGTGGACTGAACTGCAGAATGCCAGAATAAGAGGGGGATAGCTAGTCCTATCGAAGACTACGCTTCTGGCAGCCTCCGTCTTGCAGCATGTAGAAGAGAGCAGATTGAAGTCCTCCAAGTAGCATCGCATAGCATAATCCTACCCGGCGATCCTCCCCTCATCACCCTGTGGAAAAGCGATCACCGAGTTGTCTGTGGAACTTGTCTGGGTGTGTTTTATGAAGTATACGGTTCTAGTTGTCATAAGGTCAAGGTACAACTCCAAGTCGTCCTGTTACCGAAGATCACGACTATTCGAATAGATTAACTTCCCTGCAGGGGTGCACCACATAACCCAACACGCTCGATCCCATTTGGTCGGACACACTTTCCTGGGTCATGCCCGACCTCGGAAGATCAACACGTCGCAACCCCACCTAGGCACAACAGAGAGGTCAGCACGCCGGTCTAACTCCTATGGCGCAGGGGTCTGGGCCCATTGCCCATTGCACACCTGCATGTTGCGGGGGCGGTCGAAAGCAGACCTAGCCTCCCTAATACAAGAGCAGGCATTCCAGTCCAATCCGGCATGCGCCTCTCAGTCGCTGACGTCAAGAAGGCTTCAGCTGATACCACGACGTCGAGTGCCCATATCTTCCCCGCATAGTTTGTTAGTGCGTATAGGCCAGTGGCTAGACTCAGATCAAATACCAAGATCTCGTTAAGCGTGTTATTATGAAGCAACCGCGAACGCCGACCAGGGCCAGGCCCACCTCTCTCCTAGGTGGCCCCAACCTGCCCTGTCGCTCCGCCACAAAGATCCACACAGAGGGCCGTCGGGAAAGTATGTCCTTTCAGCCCCCAATTCGTGAATCAACCGTGGGTCCTCAATGAGCCGACCCGACTTTAGTCACCATCTGTATAGTATGCATGTATAATATATACCCGTGATCACCTCCCGAGTGATCACGGTCCGATAGTATAGCAAGGCAGACTGACAAGAATGTAGGGCCACAGATGATAAACTAGCATCCTATACTAAGTATTTAGGATTGCACGTAAGGTATCAACAAACATAGCAACAATGTCAGGCTATGCATCAGAATAGGATTAACGGAAAGCAGTAACATGCTACACTACTCTAATGAAGCAGTATAGAGGAGAATAGGCGATATCTGGTGATCAAGGGTGGGGCTTGCCTGGTTGCTCTGGCAAGAAGGAGGGGTCGTCAACTCTGTAGTCGATTTGGGCAGCAGCAGCGTCGGTCTCGTAGTCTACCAGAGAGAAGAGGGGGAAGAAACAATGAATACAATGCAAACAGATGCATAATGATGCATGAAATAACAAGTAACGGTGCCAGGTGTGCCCAAACGCAGTAGGAGGTGATACCGGTGAAGGGGGGAAACATCCGGGAAAGTATCCCCGGAGTTTCGCGTTTTTGGACAGATGAACGGGAGGGAAAAGTTGCGTGTTCGCTATGCTAGGGACGTGTGGCCGATGAACGGGCTGTGTATCCAGATTTGTCTCGTCGTTCTGAGCAACTTTCATGTACAAAGTTTTTCCATTCGAGCTACGGTTTATTTTACATTATTTTTCAAAGTTTTAATTCATTTTTAGAATTAACAGAATTAATTTAATAAGGAAATGCCATTATGACGTCAGGATGACATCAGGGTGATGTCAGCAGTCAACAGTCAGTTGACTTGGTCAAACTGACGCGTGGGTCCATTCTGTCATAGACTGATATCTAATTAAAAGTTACTTAGTTTAATGAGCAGGTTAAGTAAATTTAACTAGTCAACTAATCAGGATTTAATTAACTTAATTAATTTAGTTAGTTAGTTAATTAATTAATATTTGTTTTATTTTTAATTCTTTTTTTATATAACCTTTTTTTTAACGTTCCAGGGGCTGGGCCCCACATGTCATTGGGCCAGGGTCCCTTAGCGGGCACACGGTTAGCGGGCGTTGGGCGCTGCGGGCGCCCGACCCAGAGGAGGGCCGAGTGGGCGCAGATGGGCGCCGATGCAGGGGGCCGGTGGCCTGGGGCCAGCGGGGAGGGGCTGGGCGCGGTCGGCGCGTGGCCGCAGGAGGCCAAGGCCAGGCTGGGCGCGGTCGGCGCGTGGCCGTAGGAGGCCAAGGCAAGGCACGGCGCGGCCATGGGCGCGGGCGGGCACGGCGGGATTAGGGAAGCGGGAGGGCAGCCCGCAGGGTGCACGCGAGGTAGGGGCGCGGCCTGGTGCGCGTGCAGAGGCACGCTGGGCGGGGCGAGGTCGCGGTGAGCGCGAGCACTGGGCCAGGCGAACACAGGAACGGGTGCGCGGGCGCGTGAGGGAAAGAGGAGGAGAGGCCGGGGCCTCACCGCGGGTCGTAGGGACTAGGCAGCGGCGGGACGGCGTGCGTTAAGGTCGGAGGGGGTCGAGGCGGCCCAGCGAGGAGGAGACGAGGAGGAGGATGGTGAAGCGGCGATGGGGTCGACGACGAGGAGGACGTCGAGGCGGCGACAGGGTCGACGACGAGGTGGCCGAGGCAGGGGCGCTCTGGGTGGCGTCGGCGTGATGACGACGGGGATGAGCGCGGGTGCTCGATCCCGATCTAGTCGGGGGAGGAGAAGGGATTGGGGGGGGGGGGAAGTGGGGTTGACCGGCTAGGGTTTCAGGGTAGTGGGTGTATAGGTGCAGCTGGTGGGATGGCCTGGTGGTCTGGTGGCCTGCTGGGCCGTGGCCCAGTGGGCCAGGGTTTTTTTGACTTCGTTTTATTTCCTTTCTTTCTATTTATTCTTTCCTATTTTATTTTAGTTGCATTTTATCTTAGTTTTAGTAAAAATTATCACTAACACCTAAATTATTGGTACTTTTAAAGAAACTACTGCCACATTAATCCTTATCCCAACTAAAATAGTTTAATAATTTATAAAATTCAAAAGGCATTTATTTTATTATTTAACCTACTGTTTTAATTATTTTGAACACTTAATCATTTTATTAAATTTATGTTTCTCCATCATTATTACCCAGGATTTATTTAACACATTTACAACATTTTAGTTTTCACTTTTGAAAACTTTAACTGTTCGACTTGATCTTAAATTTGAATTTGGATCAGTTCTAAACTAACACGGGATTAGCAACAGTAATCGTGGTGACGTGGCATCATTACCAGAGGGTTACTGTAGCTTGATTACCCGGGCGTCACAGGAGCGGTGGGAACAGTGCGTCTGAACGGTGACAGGAGAGTGGGGGGCGTGTAATGAGACATCGCCTCCGTCTCCCGTGCTACCCGAGGCGTGCAACTGACTCGCACGCGTGGCCGCGCCCGGCCAGGCCCGCGAGAAACTGCCGATTTGGCAGTTTCCGCCGGGCCAGGCTGCGGGCTGCTTTAAGGTCCGTGCGGGCCTCAAACCGCATGCAGCCCAGGCAACCAAACAAATCACGCACATCCCACGCGGGCCTGGTTGGGCTGCATGCGGGCAACCAAACACGTCCCTAGTGTATGCAACCAAACATCATGCATATGCATCATCCCAGCCAAAGCAGATCACCAAACACCAAACAAAAAATGCTTCCCTAAAGTAACCAACTTATACGCACCCTACCAAATAATGTGCACAACATGATTTTTACCCTGTATATGTTCAACCAGGCCCAACTGGGTCACAGATGCAATGAGGCAAAAAATGATGCAGGTAACCAAACAGGCCTAAGGTGTACACACGACTATATACGTCCTCCTCATGGGGCATTCTTTGCGCTCACGCTCTCCGATGACAGGCGGCAGCGACTGATCTACCCTACCCCCAAGTCCGAGACCTCCCTCTCCTTTCATCTGCAGCTTCAGCGATGGGAGGGGGCGGGGACTCCATAGCTTCAATCCAGTGTGGTAGGGTTAGGAATAAATTTACTTTTTTTATCTTGGTTCCACAGTGGTGGAACGACGGTGTCGCCGTCGGCATGGAATAAGGTTTCCCTCCCCACCATCGTTTTGGTGACGTTTCTTCGCATTGCCCGGAGACATGTGAAAGATGATGTGTCCCTAGATCTGGTTCTTCGGGTCTGATGTTTTCTACTGCAGGGTTGTCCCAGTCGAGCTATCATGTGGAGTGGATAACATGGTTGTACGTCTTGGTCCTCCACCTCCAGTTCAGATCGATGGAGGTTGGCTAGCCTTGGCTTTGTTGAGGAGCGTGTGCGAGTAGTGTTCCCCAACTTCGCCTGTGGGAACCGAGCAGTTGTAGGTCCTCTCAGACGTTTTGTACTCAGGGGCAACCATTTTCCTATGCAGATTGCGCCGGTAAGTATCTTCTGGTCTAAATCGACGACTTTCCAGCCGTTGCTTCTAGAAGCTCTTGAGTGTAAACATGTTTGCTTCACTGAGACGGAGGCCGAGAGACGGCAACGAGCTTTGCCCACTATGGGTCGCCGGTGGATGTAGGATAAAGAAGACTCTAACACCCCAAGAATTTGGATTTGTTTTTCAATTCTACAAAAGTGTATTTATAAGGATTCGTACTACTTGATATATGGCCTTTGTTCGCCAAAAATATTTTACACAAGACTACTAGCGTGGCTTACAGTTTTTCCAAATAGAATTCTTCAGTTTATGGTTATGATTATGCTATGTTTGAATCAAGATAAAGAAAACAGCGGACTACCAGCCTAACATCCGCAAGTCCCAACCCTATCAGCAAGAAAGATAGGCGGCGAACAAATAAGAGAGGAGAGGAAATAGAACTCACATCAATAGCTGATGATTTTGTTTTCCAGAAACCAACTATTGTACTTTCATGAACGGAGCCTCTTTATTTTGACACTGACGCAAGTGCTGCAAGATGCAAACCTACTGGCCTTTCTAAGGGAATGCAAATGAATGGAATCAGACTTATGGCACCATTGTTGGCATCAAGTCCGCGTACACACTTTAGCATAACACTTTCAGTTCCTCATACTGCCCCAGATGCTGCGAAAGATGAAGCTATCACTTCCATTTCCTCGATATCGTCCCACATGCCGTTTTATGTCCAAACAAAATAGCATAGAAACCACTAGTTTGGGGAGACCAACCAAAGATATAAGCACAAAGGTGAGCAATTAAAGAACAATACATAGATTAAGAACAAGCAAAATAAAGTCAATGCATAATGTATTTCCATCCACAATTGACAGCAACAAGAAAAGGATTGGCACCACATCCACATGGTCACAATGTATGCCAAGGCATAATGTATGCCATGGTTGAGAAGCTCCGACCAATGAGTTATAGCAACACAGGAAAAATAACAAAAGAACATTATATGTTACACTTAGAATCACTTTTTGCTGACAAAAAAACCAGCTCACTCTCATCAAGCCAAAGCCTCTTGCGGACACATCGCATTCCGTTCTTCGCATCTACCAGTGAAACAAGCGCTGCACAATACCGAAAGGCAGTATTAACTTCAACACAGTAATATCAATTTTTTAGTGAGAAATCGTACATTTTTATAAAAAGATTGACCACAATTGAGAAGTTCCGTCAGCTAGTAATGGTCAAAACTACAGTGAAGAAGGATGCATTTTTGTTTTGCCATGCGTTTTTTGGTTACCTTGGCTTTCTTCTTCTTTTTCTTTTCAATGTATTCCATGATCTCCTGTTGCCGCTCAAGAGTTTCCTGCAAAGCCTGCATAAACACATGAAAGCATGTTTTAAGGCGAAGTAACACATGATGGTAATGGAATTAACATGACAATACAGAAGCCTCGGTATTGTGCACTAAGAAATTGCTTTTCACCAAGGTGGAAAAGACGTTACCTTGTTGGTCCGTGCAAGTTCCTCTTCCAATGCAGCGACACGGCTGGTTGCAGCCTTCAGCAGCTCCTCCTTATCCGCCGGCATTTCTGCTTGCTTTGCAAGGAGCGCAATGATCTTCTCCTCAAGATCAGCAAAGCGCTTTGCGGAGACAGTGTATTCGGCCTCGGCCAACATCTTGGATTGCTGCTGCGCCTGAGTTTTCGGTGTGCTTTGGGCTCCTATGGCAGCACCAATCACCTTCCTGGGCATGTTACGGCTCAGACGGAGCATCGTCGCAATGCTCATCACAAGGGCCATGATGCCGCCCATCATTGGTGGATTGGATGCATTAGAGGCGTTTGCCACAGCTGGTGAAGAGGGTCAGTATGTCAGTGGAATGGTACACGGAGTAGCAGTGCTGTGTCAAAAGATTTCCAGGGTGGAGAGGTGGTATTAACCTTTAGTGAGGGCAAGATTATCATCTGTTAACCCATGGCTCTTGCATATGGCATCTATGGCCTTCTCAACCATTGGAACATCACAGGAATATGGTGATCCTGGGTTCTGACATTTTTTTATAACAATTGTAAGTGAAGTTTGAGTATGTACATCATACGTGATAAATTTATCCGAGTATTAAGTCTAGGACAAGTTTGTGCCTTAATCTCCCTATTATATACTCCCTCCGTTCCAAAATAGATGACTCAACTTTGTACTAAAGTTAGTACAAAGTTGGGTCATCTATTTTGGAGCGGAGGGAGTAACTAACATATCAGCAACAAGTCAACTGTTAGGAATAAGTAATATAATTTTCCTTGAGAGATGGAACTAGAGCAGCCACCTAAGTTTGAATACTGAGCCTAGAGAGTTATACTTCTAGTTTAATTCACGAGAGACGAGGGACTTTATTATTTGCATGGTTTGACACTAAAAAATAACTGATAGTTCTCAAATCAGTGAAGAAACATGACTTACAGGAAACAATGCAGGAAGAAGCTCCTCATGAACAGGCGACAGTTGGGGATGCTCAATTTGGGCACGTGCGGGGTTCCTCCATTCATCTTGTCCATTCAAAGGATCTTGCTTCTTCATTTTACAAAAATCAAAATCTGATGCATAAGTACTATTTTCGAATGGATTGAAAAATATGTTAATGTGACTATGTCTTTGTGAAAGAATATCTTGTTTTCACTACCTTCGTGTAAACGGTGTTATCTGCACAGATCATTTTCTCCCCGGCATCAAGAGATTCCAGATTGAGCTTTCCACACCTCCCGGCACCACTTTGAACCATCTTCACATCAAAGTATTTAAAAAACACGAAGTTAGTTCCTTGTCCTTTGTAATTTGATGCTCTATTCTAGGATAACATGTGAGGCCAAAGGATCAGATTGGAGTTTACCTTCATGACTTCAGGATTCTTCCATGGTCCTTTGTCAGCCGTCATGCAGCCACCTTGGCACTGGCAGGTTCCACCAAAAAACTCTGGCAGCTCACTGGATAACAGAAATATATGCGCAATTATTGTACTATTATAAGTAGCTTATGAGTTTAATAATGTTGATAAACCATAAATAAAAATTAAAGCTTTACTTCTCACCTGGCATCGATCACCTCGAGAAGCTTACTCTGGTACTTGTTACCCAATACCTAAAGAAATGCACAGTTCAGGAAACAGTCCTTTTACTGAACACAAGAATAAATAGAATCATAGCTACAGAACAAAATTAACAGAGACAGAAACTTGCATGTATCTTTGCGGTGGTCTTTGGGTCAAGGAAGCTCTTAATTGTGCCCCATAGAAGTCGGAACCCTTGGCCTGCATTGATGATGAACATCCGGCACAGCGTCTGGTACAAGAAATGTATAACCAACGCAATAAGCACTTGCTAGACAAAATCCAGCCCAAACTAGTCATGAAAGCGTGATGAATTGTCTGTCATCCGTTTTGGATTACCTCTGGGTAGTTATCACCATCAATCTTCTGAAGCTGACCGATGAGATCCCTTGCAGCTTTGCTAAATTGTTTCATCCCCTGAAAATGTGATTCATCTCAATAAGCCATAGCGAAACTGCAAAAGTCGGACTAATCCATGGACTTTTTAGATACATACGACTCCTTGCACATCAAGGATGGTAGTGCTCTGATCAATGTGGCGCTTGGCAGCTACTGAGCAAGCTGGAAACTTATCAGCAAAGTTCTTCTCAAACTCCTTGACATGGTTCTTGACGAAACGTTCCATTGTGGTAACCTGCATCAGCTTATTGACATCGATCTGTCCGAGCCGTTCAATGTAGACGGGCCTTCCTTCCTTGTCCACTCCATGGTAGCCTTGAGGGTAGCATTCTGCAACCTTATCAGCTTCTTCAAATTCGAAACCCTGACAAGAGATTTAGGATAAAAATGTGAGATATTTTATCTTTCAGTCTAAATGGGATTAATCAAAATAAAGTTTTAATATCACAAACTGAATAGTAGCTATAATGACCTCAAGAAGGGTATCTGTGCCGAACTCCTTTCTCCACTGCAGCATATCAGCCCACATTTGCTTTGACTTCTCAACATCAAACTTTCGTGCCTTCAAAAACCTACACCATCACAACATTCAGTAATGCTGTTCCAAATGAAAAAATGCAGTTATATAACATGATGTGCCATTATATCGGATAAAATACCTAAGCATCATGTGGTAGTCATCGTGCTGCGACGGTAGAAGCTCTTCGAGCACAAGAAGCTGGCGGAAGGCATCCACAGCCTGCACCTCCTCAGGGTCGCGCTCGTCCTCAATTGAAATGGACATCACCTTGCTGCTCCTCCTCCCCTTCTTCATGGAATGCCTCAGTTTTTGTGAGGCGGTCATCGCCTTTTTCTTGAGAGACACGATCATTGCTTTCTTTTCGTCTTCTGAGTATTCCACATTGGATTTCCTCTTCTCTTCATAATGTGTATCTAAGGCTGCTAGCAGTCATATACATTAGTTGATTCTGTGTAGTTTCATAGAATAAATTCGGTTTTGAAGAATCATGTTGCTTTTCCATGACTGAGAGTAGAAAGCATAAACTAATATGCCACAAGAAATAAGAAGAGGACATACACTAAGGACAGATAAAATTATTATCATGTTATAATATTGCACTTTATTCAACATGAAAATGCTTATAACAGTGATGTGTATTCTCACCAGAGCTTAGATGGTGCTCGGGAGGTCCTGACAGGACTTCTGCCATGTCTGGTATGCCCTATCTGGACCTGATCAGATATGATAGCTTTGGTTAAATATTTATGCACAATAATAGTTGCAGGACAGAGGCTTAGTCGGTACACATAACAAAAAGTACGGAACAATAATTTTCTGCGTCCTGATGCAATGTCAATATAAAACAAAAATCATTAACTAGAATGTTCCCCAATTTAAACTAGAATGTGTTGTGCGATAAAAATAATAATTAATCCGTGTCCCTGCTTCTCCTTAAACGGCAATGTCACCATGCTCTTTAAAATGGTAATAAATGGAGAAAATAATTAAGGTTGGTATAGGCATCCCTGTGAACAGTGTTCTCTAGCTGTTACAAGGACCCAATCAAAACAAACACTAATAAGGATGAGCCATCAGCGGGCTCCTTCATCTGACAAAAAATCCCCACATTTCAAAATTCATGCATGAAAATGATTTTAAGTCACCAACTGGCCTGATATTTGCAGAACTCTTTGTGGGGTCTGAAAAGAAAATTAAAAGTGGGGAAGGAGATGACGTGATCCCAAATACAGACATGCGCACACAAATTTTCGGCAATGCACGAGACGGTTCTAATCAGAAGCATAAACGCAGGAACAATAAAGGCACAGAAATCCAGACCAAACTGCAGGTATATTTATCGTCAATTCCACCCTTGAAACCACTACCTAGCAAATATTACAAACTGCGGCAACACTCGGATGCAATCTGATCGCCACATACCAAAGAGGGATAGAAAGAAACGAAGAACCGAAGCAGAAGAACAAGTTCCTAATTGATTTCCGCTCGAAAGGATAACAGAACACGGGCATGCTTACCTCCGGGCGGGAGGCTGCAGGAGGAGAGGGGATGGGAGGGGAGGGAGATGGAGAGGGGGAATGGAGGGGAAGGGGATGGGCGTTAAGAATAGGCTTTGGTGGGTGGTGGCGGGAACTCGCCGCGAGGAGCGCACGCCAATTAGGAGAGGGCCGCACGATGGCAGGAGGAGGAAGCCGGCGACGGGTGCTGTTGACGAAGGACGGGGCATGCTCAAGCTGTCAAATCATTTTTTTTTAATTATTATCCGCTCTGGAGTCCTCCAATTAGAATTAGAAGTAGTAGTACGTTCTAAAAAACGAGGGGCATGGGTACAACTGAATCAGGGCATGTCCAACATTAACCCCAACAAAACGGACAATGATGTGGGAGTCGGTGATAAAACCTTGTCTTTTAAAGTCTGTCAATGTTTTTTTAAGTCTGCGAACTCAAAATAATAGCATATCAAATTCTGAATGACTAAGATATTTAAATGCAACAAGAGTTCTAATTTAAATATCATAATCAATATAAGTTTTCAAATATAATAGTTAAATTTCTTTTTTCGCAGAAAGAACTTTCGATCTATTCTTCAAATACCATGGTAGTACAAAAAACATGAACAACAACAACAACAACAACAACACAACAACAACAACAACAACAACAACAACAACAACAACAACAACAACAACAACAACAACAACAAAGTCTTTAGTCCCAAACAAGTTCGGGTAGGCTAGAGGTGAAACCCATAAGATCTCGCGACCAACTCATGGCTCTGGCACATGTATTACAAGCTTCCACGCATCCCTGTCCATAACTAGTTCTTTGGTGATACTCCAATCCTTCAGGTCTCTCTTAACGGACTCCTTCCATGTCAAATTCGGTCTACCCCGACCTCTTTTGACATTCTCCGCACGCTTTAGCCGTCCGCTATGCACTGGAGCTTCTGAAGGCCTGCGCTGAATATGCCCAAACCATCTCAGACGGTGTTGGATAAGCTTCTCTTCAATTGGTGCTACCCCAACTCTATCTCGTATATCATCATTTCGGATTCTATCCTTCCTCGTGTGGCCACACATCTATCTCAACATACGCATCTCCGCCACATCTAATTGTTGAACATGTCACTTTTTAGTCGGCCAACACTCAGCGCCATACAACATTGCGGGTCGAACAGCCGTCCTATAGAACTTGCCTTTTAGCTTTTGTGGCACTCTTTTTTCATAGAGAATGCCAGAAGGTTGGCGCCACTTCATCCATTCGGCTTTGATTCGATGGTTCACATCTTCATCAATACCCCCATCCTCCTGCATCATTGACCCCAAATATAGAAAAGTGTCCTTCTTAGGTAGCACCTGCCCATCAAGGCTAACCTCCTCCTCCTCACACCTAGTAGTACTGAAACCGCATATCGTGTACTCGATTTTAGTTCTACTAAGCCTAAACCCTTTCGATTCCAAGGTTTGTCTCTATATCTCTAACTTCCTATTTACCCCCATGTAAGTATCATCAACTAGCACCACATCATCCGCAAAGAGCATACACCATGGGATATATCCTTGTATATCCCTTGTGACCTCATCCATCACCAAGGAAAACAGATAATTAAGGGCTCAAAGCTGACCCCTGATGTAGTCCTATCTTAATCGGGAAGTCATTAGTGTCGACACCACTTGTCACAACATTATCGTACATGTCCTTGATGAGGGTAATGTACTTTGCTGTGACTTTGTGTTTCTCCAAGGCCCACCAGATGACATCCCGCGGTATCTTATCATATGCCTTCTCCAAGTCAATGAACACCATATGCAAGTCCTTCTTTTGCTCCCCGTATCTCTCCATAAGTTGTCGTACCAAGAAAATGGCTTCGTCGACCTCCCAGGCATGAAACTAAACTGATTTTTAGTCACACATGTCATTCTTCTTTGGCGGTGCTCAATGACTCTCCACTACTGTAGGATGCTGCTAACGTGACACTACGATCAGAGACCCTTTGACGAAATTGTATGCGATGCAATAATCGCAAACGGTGGTGTAAAAAACCCGTCAAAAAGGTGAAAAACATTTGCGATGATGGATGCATCAAACACGGTTCAGATTTTAGTTGCATGTGCGATGCACGACATACGGTTCAGTTCAATGAACTGTTTGCGATGAGGAAGAAGAATAGAAATGGGCAGCCAGATGAAGGCGTGTGCGATATACGGCATACAATTCAATTGGATTAACTATTTGTGATGAGGCGGAACAACAGAAACGGACAACTAGATAAAGCTGTGTGATTGAGGGCATACATTTCATAAGGATTAACTGTTTGTGATTAGGCAACAAAACAGAAACGACCAGCCAGATCAAAGGTGTGTACGATTGATGGCATACACTTCACACCGATGAACTGTTTGCGATTAACCACAACAAATAGAAACAGTTAGATAGATCAACGTGTGTGCGCTAGACGAGTACACATTTTAATTAAAAGAAGCGTAAGCGATGGTAATAACGAGCGCGCATAGTTCTTGGAACAAGACGTGTGCTGACATTACCTATTGCGGTGCACCAAACGCCACGTACGCGGCCGAGAAAGCGTGCCCACGTTACGCGGTCCAAGAATAGTGTCGCACTTAGGAATTATAGAACCGTCAATAAATTTTGAGCCTGCATCCCGTCACCTTTCAAATTGCAAACCTGTTCACACCGATCAAAACCTAAACGGTTTCCCACTTAGGAGCGTATTAGTACTTGGTTATAAATACTACTACTCCAAGATGACTGCACATTCCTCCTCAACTCCTCATCCACAAAAAACAAACAAGTCATTCATCATCGTTCCCTTCCGTCTGCCATGGCCAGCATGAGTTCTGGGTCAAGAGATTGCTACCAGGGAGAGGCGAGCATGGAAGCGGAAGCACGAGAGATGTCCCGCCTCGCCACAAAAGCAGCCGACATGTCCCGCCGCACGGTCCTAGCAACACAGAGGTCCCGCCGCATCGCCGAAGCAGCACGGAGGTCCCGCCGCGCTATCGATGCAGCGGGCTGGTGCGGCCGCGCCGCGAAAGCAGCAGAGATGTCCGGGCGCGCCGCGGAAGCAGCAGAGATGTCCTCCCGCGCCGCGGCGGCTTGGGAAAATGTCTCGCGGGCAGGCGAGGACTCTTACAGACGCATGCATGCGATCGTCCATAGCCAGATGGATCAGATCTCTGGCTAGGCGAGGTTGCATGACGACATGGAAGCCTCGTTTTAATAGGCTACTGGCGTCATCCGGCAACTAAGGGAGAGTAATGAGAAGCTCCAGGCCGAGCGCGACCTGCTGAGGGCGAAGATCGTCGGAAGCGCGGAGCAGCAGGAGGAGACCAGTGCCTTGTTGAAGAGGACCAGCATTATCGCCGAGAAACTTATGGACGAGAATGTTGTGCTGTGCATGAAGCGCAAAAGGCTGGTGGAGGAATCCGTGGATGCTCTCAAGCAGCATATTGAGGACAGGAAAGAGCTTATCGCCGCTCGCCGTGGAGACTAGTTCATGCAGCGTGCAGCAATGCATCAAGAAAGTAGAGATCAGCAAGCCAGATCGTTGTCTTCCTTCTTCTTTTGCCCTTGTGTATTTCGGGCGTTGCTGCATGTGGTTTTTTTAATTATGTTCCTACATATGTAAGACAATTATTATCCACTGTCATCGTCCTATATTCATCATGCTTGCTATAAGTCGTAGTAAATGCTATATAGGTCCGTCAGATCTTACATCAAGATCCGTGCAAAACTTTCTTTTCAGATTTTTATTTTTCTCTCTTAAATCTCAGTCTAGTGAGACATACCCACGCCGTGAAACAGGGGCTCGGGCACCATTAATGGAGATGTTGGGAGGAAGGTGCGCGGCGGATAGAGGTCAAGGGGCTCTCCCCCCGATGATCATGCGCAGGGGTCTGATCGCACGCCTCCTGTACTCAAATAGCTATCCTGCACGGCACCTCCTAGCCAATAAAAAGAGGGACGCATGGCAGCATGTAATTGGTAAGTAGAACGCCCACGATTTCAATAATAGTTGTGTTTCTGGTTTGTAACGTGACAACACTTGTTCCAAAATGACTTTGTTGATTTTTAATGTGTGCGCCTTCGCAAATCGGACAAAAAAATTACCACAACATGTTGGTGCCATGTCATGATACGATGCCAAGTTTCATGATTTTCAGGCATGTTTTGGATTTACAGGAATTAAAAAATGAAGTTTCTCAATCTTTCCGGCCGAGCCATGACGCCCAGATGTTTAAATTTCATTCTCATTTCTTGCATGGGACCCAGAAAATCACCCAAGGACACACATGTGATTTTTTAACCAACTTTGGTGCACTCGAGCATGTGCTTGTAGTTCTTTCAATTATGCACATTCAATGCTCAGAAATTCAATTAATGTATAAAGAAGGTCAAACGAACCCGGAATAATTCTAAAATTTAGCATGATACTTCTATTTGGTCTAATCTGCCTGTGTAAACAAATTATGGCGGGAGAAGGCAATGTATGTATGTCGTTTCGCACATGGAGGTGACACGTTCCCTCTCTGAACCACGAGTCTTCTTGAGAGAAGCTCTGGTTTGCAAGAAGCTTATACCAAAGCTTGTCCCAATTTGTCCAAATAATTTACCGCAACATGTTGGTGCCATGTCATGACACCATGTCAAGTTTCATGATTTTCAGGCGTGTTTCGAATTTACATGAATTAAAAAACCAAGTTTATCAATCTTTCCGGCCGAGCAACAATGCCTAGATGTTTGAATTTCATTCTCATTCCTTGCATGGGACCTAGAAATTCACCCAAGGACACACATGTGATTTTTCAACCAACTTTGGTGCACTGGAGCATGTGCTTGTAGTTCAAATCTCAATTATGCACATTAAATCCCCAGAAATTCAATTAATGTATAAAAAGGGCCAAACGAACCCGGAATAATTCCAAAATTTAGCACTATACTTCTATTTGTTCTAATCTGCCTGTGTAAACAAATTAAGGCGGGAGAAGGCAGTGTACGTATGTCATTTCGCACACGGAGGTGACACGTTCCCTCTCGGAACCACGAGCCTTCTTGAGAAAAAGCTCCGGTTTGCAAGAAGCTTATACCAAAGCTTGTCCCAATTTGGCCAAAAATATTACCGCAACATGTTGGTGCCATGTCATGATACCATGCCAAGTTTCATGATTTTCAGGCGTGTTTCGAGTTTACATGAATTGAAAACCAAGTTTCTCAATCTTTCCGGCTGAGCCACGACGCCCAGATGTTTTAATTTGATTCCCATTTCTTGCATGGGACCTAGAAATTCACCCAAGGACACACATGTGATTTTTCAACCAACTTTGGTGCATTGGAGCATGTGTGCTTGTAGTTCAAATTTGAATTATGCACATTGAATGCCCGGAAATTCAATTAATGTATAAAAAAGTCCAAATGAACCCGAAACAATTCCAAAATTTAGCATGATACTTCTATTTGGTCTAATCTTCCCGTGTAAAAAAATTAAGGCGGGAGAAGGCAGTGTACGTATGTCGTTTCGCACACAGAGGTGACACGTTCCCTCTCTGAACCACGAGTCTTCTTGAGAGAAGCTCTGGTTTGCAAGAAGCTTATACCAAAGCTTGTCCTAATTGGGCCAAAAAATTTATCGCAACATGTTGGTGCCATGTCATGACACCATGCGAAGTTTCATGATTTTTCGGTGTGTTTTGGATTTACATGAATTAAAAAACCAAGTTTCTCAATCTTTCCCGCCGAGCCACGACGCCCATATGTTTCAATTTGATTCCCATTTCATGCATGAGACCTAGAAATTCACCTAAGGACACACATGTGATTTTTCAACCAACTTGGGTGCACTAGAGCATGTGCTTGTAGTTCAAATTTGAATTATGCACATTAAATGACCAGAAATTCAATTAGTGTATAAAAAAGGCCAAACGAACCCGGAATAATTCCAAAATTTAGCACGATACTTCTATTTGATCTAACATGCCTGTGTAAAAAAATTAAGGCGGGAGAAGGCAGTGTACGTATGTCGTTTCACACACGGATGTGACACGTTCCTCTCGGAACCACGAGCCTTCTTAAGAGAAGCTCCGGTTCGCAAGAAGCTTATACTAAAGCTTGTCCCAATTCGGCCGAAAAATTTACCGCAACATGCTGGTGCCATGTCATGACACCATGCCAAGTTTTGTGATCTTTAGTCGTGTTTTGGATTTACATCAATTAAAAAGCCAAGTTTCTCAATCTTTTCGGCCGAGCCACGACACCCAGATGTTTGAATTTCATTCTCATTTCTTGCATGCAACCTAGAAATTCACGCAAGGACGCACTTGTGATTTTTCAACCAACTTTGGTGCATTGGAGCATGTGCTTGTAGTTCAAATTTCAATTATGCATATTAAATGACTAGAAATTCAATTAATGTATAAGAAAGTCCAAATGAACCCGGAATAATTCCAAATTTTAACACGACACTCATATAGTTCTATGCTGCCTCTGTAAAAAAATAAGGGTGGGGGAGGCAACGTATATCGTTTCGAACACAAAGGTGACACGTCCCCCCTCGAGAACCACGAGTCTTCTCAAGAGAAGCTCCGGTTTGCAAGAAGCTTATACCAAAAACTTGTCCAAATGCGACCAATTTTTTTACCACAACATGTTGGTGCCATCAAATGACACCATGCCAAGTTTCATGATTTTCAAGCGAGTTTCGAATTTCCAGGAATTTAAAAACCAAGTTTCTCAATGTTCCCGACCGAGCCACAACGCCCAGATGTTTGAATTTCATTCCCATTTCTTGCATGGGAACTATAAATTCACCCAAAGACACACATGTAATTTTTCAACAAACTTTGCGCCACTAGAGCATGTGCTTGTAGTTCAAATTTGAATTATGCACATTAAATGCCGAGAAACTCAATTAATCCATAAAAATGCCAAACAAACCCGAAATAATTCTAAATTTAAATATGACACTCATGTAGTTGCATGTTCACTGTACATAAATGTTCTGCCAATTAAAACACCATCCTTTCCCTCCGTAACACCATTTTGTCTTGCAAAACATAATGACAAAATCAGGTATACCACAAACAGTTTACTAGAAAGAATCGTGTGGGATGCGATGTAAAATATCTTGGCGCACTGTCTTGTTTGGCTTACACAGGAAGCGTCGTCGTCTACAGTCCACCGCCCCCGCTTGAACCACACTTGCACGCCAGTTTCTCGCGGCACCGAGCGATTTTTTTTGCCACCACAGAAATATCTACCTTCCCGCCCGCTCCCTCCCACCAAAAGCCACATTTCCACTATTCCTCCTTGCTTTCCAAGTTCAAACCATCACTGCTGCTTACTGGCAGCTCAGCCTCCTCCCCGGCGACCCTTCTTCTTGCAGCGCCGCCTCCCCGCCGGCTACCCTTCTTCTTGCAGCGCCGCCTCCTCGCCGGCGACCCTTCTTCTTGCAGCGCCACCTCACCGGCGACCCTTCTTCTTGCTGCGCGGCCTCCTCACAGCCGACCCTTTTTCTTGCTACGCGGCCTCGTCGATATGGTCAGGTAATCCACACCCCACCGGCACCATCCTCCTCCTTTTCCGTCCCACATGCCCCAACCGACGGCGACACACCTTCTGCTGAAATCACTGTCCCCCTCCTTTAATTAAGCGCCGCCCACAACCATTTTGCACGCAGTATAACGTGGAGCTCAGTAGCATCTGGAAGCGGAGAAGCAAATCGCGGCCGCACACGCGCACGAGGTTGCTATGGCTACCATGCGTGCCGACCGACAAATCTTGGAGGAGCACCTTGTCTTCGAGGCCACCGTCAACACCGCCACGCGGTTGTCTACTTTAAAATATAGTTCATGCTGTTTTCTCGAGGCCACCGCCAATGCCTTCTAGTGATTTGTCCTCTGTAATGTTAATATGCAATCTAATGTTCAATTTACAGTTTGGTCCTCTGAAATATAATGTTCAGTTAACACTTTGGTCCTCTGAAATGTAATGTTCAGTTAACAACTTGGTCCAACAATTGCTACATTTCCTAATAGTTCTCTCAATCATTCTTTGTTTTGTTAACTGTCTTATCTTCTAGTACATGTTTCTATTATGCAATGTCGTGCTTAGTTAACTATTTTGGTTCATTTGGTCTGCTGCCCATTTAACTGTTTGGTTCAGTTCTGCAATTTTATTTCCATTTGCTATTGGTACAGTTTTGTATTGTTACGCATGTGAAATAAATCAAATTTGGCTGTACTCAATACATATTCTACTAATAGTATGACAACTCTTAGTTAACCTGATCAAGATCTTCCTTATGTGTGTTATAGGGAAACAATGGGAGACACTGCGGTTTACCATCGAGGTTTGTTCAAGCATGGTCCATTGGCTAATAGCACATTATTGTGTAGTTGCAGGAATCATTCTAATATTTAGGTTTCTTACAATTTGGTCTTGCACATGTAGGTCTTGCTATCAGAGGGTTAGACCAACTGTTCGACCCATTTTGCATACGGTGAAATGAGATATCCATGAATATCAGTCAAGTTAAGAAACTCAGAAAGATTGTTAGGATGAAGAAACTTGCGAAGAATAACAACAAGATCTTTGTTTGCACAATGAAGAAGACATCAGTCAACTATAGGATGGTACTAACTCTTTTACCTTGTTTTTACCCCTTGCGCCATTGCTACGTCTTGAGCTTGCATTGGTTTTCCTTAAAGAGGAAAGGGTGATGCAACACAGTGGCGTAAGTATTTCCCTCAGTTTTTGAGAACCAAGGTATCAATCCAGTAGGAGGATCCTCACAAGTCCCACACACCTACACAAACAAACAAAGAACTCGCAACCAACACAATAAAGGGGTTGTCAATCCCTTCACGGCCACTTGCGAAAGTGAGATCTGATAGAGATAGTATGATAAGATAAATATATTTTTGATATTTTATAATATAGATTGGAAAAGTAAAGATGCAAATAAAAGTAGATTGAAAGCTTATATGATAAGAGATAGACCCGGGGGCCATAGGTTTCACTAGTGGCTTCTCTCAAGATAGCATAAGTATTACGGTGGGTGAACAAATTACTGTCGAGCAATTGATAGAAAAGCAAATAATTATGAGATCATCTAGGCATGATCATGTATATAGGCATCACGTCCTTGACAAGTAGACCGACTCCTGCCTGCATCTACTACTATTACTCCACACATCGACCGCTATCCAGCATGCATTTAGAGTATTAAGTTCATAAGAATAGAGTAACACATTAAGAAAGATGACATGATGTAGAGGGATAAACTCATGCAATATGATATAAACCCCATCTTTTTATCCTCGATGGCAACAATACAATATGTGCCTTGCTGCCCCTGCTGTCACTGGGAAAGGACACTGCAAGATTGAACCCAAAGCTAAGCACTTCTCCCATTGCAAGAAAGATCAATCTAGTAGGCCAAACCAAACTGATAATTCAAAGAGACTTGCAAAGATAACTTAATCACACATAAAATAATTCAGAGGAGATTCAAATATTTCTCATAGATAAACTTGATCATAAACCCACAATTCATCGGATCTCGACAAACACACCGCAAAAAGAGTTACATTGAATAGATCTCAAAGAAGAGGAAGGAGAACATGGTATTGAGATTCAAAGAGAGAGAAGAAGCCATCTAGCTAATAACTATGGACCCGAAGGTCTATGGTAAACTACTCACAACTCATCGGAGAGGGTATGGTGTTGATGTAGAAGCCCTCCTGGTGGATTCCCCCTCCCGCGGAGCACCGGCAACGGCTCCAAGATGGGATCTCGCGGATACAGAAGGTTACGGTGGTGGAAATAGCTTTTCATGGTCGCCCCTGATGGTTTCGGGGTACGTAGGTATATATAGGAGGAAGAAGTATGTCGGTGGACGCCCGAGGGGCCCACGAGACAGGGGGCGCGCCCAGTAGGGGGGGCGCCCTCCACCCTCGTGGCCACCTCAAAAGCTTCTTGACTTGCACTCCAAGTCCTTTGGATCACGTTTGTTCCAAAAAGATCGCTCCCGAAGGTTTCATTCCGTTTGGACTCTGTTTGATATTCCTTTTCGTCGATATACTGAGATAGGCAAAAAAAACAGCAATTCGGGCTGGGCCTCTGGTTAGTAGGTTAGTCCCAAAAATGATATAAAAGTGCAAAGTAAAGCCCATAAACATCCAAAACAGGTAATATAATAGCATTGAACAACCAAACATTATAGATACGTTGGAGACACATCAAGCATCCCCAAGCTTAATTCCTGCTCGTCCTCAAGTAGGTAAATGATAAAAACAGAATTTTTGATGTGGAATGCTACCTAGCATATTTCTCAATGTAATTTTCTTTATTGTGGCATGATTGCAGATCCAAATGATTCAAGATAAAGCTTATAAAACATAAAAATAATAATACTTCAAAGCATACTAACAAATAATCTTGTCCTATCAAAATAGCATAGCCAAAGAAAGCTCATTCCTATAAAATCATATAGTTAGGCCATGCTTCATTTTTATTACACAAAATACTCCCATCATGCACAACCCCGGTTTCAGCCAAGCAATTGGTTCATACTTTTTAACGCGCTTCAGCTTTTTCAACTCTTATGCAGTACATGAGCGCAAGCCTTGGACATAACACTTTATGTGGTATATGGTGGTGGTTCTGAGGACAAAAAGGGAGAAGATAGTCTCACATCAACTAGGCATATCAACAGGCTATGGAGATGCCCATTAATAGATATCAATGTGAGTGAGTAGGGATTGCCATGCAACGGATGCACTAGAGCTATAAATATATGAAAGCTCAACAAAAAGAAACTAAGTGGGTGTGCATCCAACTTGCTTGCTCACGAAGACATAGGGCTTTTGAGGAAGCCCATCATTGGAATATACAAGCCAAGTTCTATAATGAAAAATTCCCACTAGTATATGAAAGTGACAACATAAGAGACTCTCTATCATGAAGACCATGGTGCTACTTTGAAGCACAAGTGTGGAAAAAGAAATAGTAGCATTGTCCCTTCTCTCTTTTTCTTTCTTTTTCTTTCTTTTTTTCTTTTCTTTTTTTTCTTTTTAGTGGGCTTCTTTGGCCTCTTTTTCATGGGCTTCTTTGGCCTCTTTTTCACGGGCTTCTTTGTCCTCTTTTATTTTTATAAAGTCCAAAGTCTCATCCCGACTTGTGGGGGAATCATAGTCTTCATCATCCTTTCCTCACAAGGGACAATGCTCTAATAATGAAGATCATCACACTTTTATTGATTTACAACTCAAGAATTACGACTCAATACTTAGAAAAAAAATATGACTCTATGTGAATGCCTGTACCGGGATATGCAATGAATCAAGAGTGACATGTATGAAAAATTACGAAGGTGGCCTTGCCACAAATACGATGTCAACTACATGATCATGCAAAGAGCAATATGACAATGATGGAGCGTGTCATAATAAACAGAACGGTGGAAAGTTGCATGGCAATATATCTCGGAATGGCTATGGAAATGCCATAATAGGTATGTATGGTTGCTGTTTTGAGGAAGGTAAATAATGGGTTCATAATACCAGCGAAAGATGCGTGGCACAATAGAGGCTAGCAAAGTGGAAGGGTAAGTGTGCATATGTCCAAAGACTCACATTAGTCATAAAGAACTCATATACTTATTGCAAAATTCTACTTGCCCTCGAAGCAAAGTACTACTACGCATGCTCCTAGGGGAAGGGTTGGTAGGAGTTAACAATCGCGCGATCCCGACCTCCACTCATAAGGAAAGCAATTAAAAGAGCATCCCATGCAACAAATTTGTCACATAACTTTTACCATACGTGCATGCTACGGGACTTGCCAACTTCAACACAAGTATTTCTCAATTTCATAATTACCCAATTATCATGACTCTAATATTACCACCTTCATATCTCAAAACAATTATCAAGCATCAAATTGATCATAGCTTTTAATGCACTTTCTATGATAGTTTTTATTATACCTAACTTGGATGCTCATCATTCTAGGACCAAATTTATAACCATAGCAAATACCATGCTGTTCTAAAAGACTCTCAAAATAATATAAGTGAAGCATGAGAGATCAGCAATTTCTACAAAATAAAGCCACCGCCGTGCTCTAGAAATTATAAGTGAAGCACCTAGAGCAAAATTATCTAGCTCAAAAGATATAAGTGAAGGACATAGAGTATTCTAATAAATTCCAGTCAAGTGGGCTTCTCCCAAAAGGTGTGTACAGCAAGGATGATTGTGGTAAACTAAAAGGAAAAAACTAATATCATACAAGACGCTCCAAGCAAAACACATATAATATGGCGAATAAAAATATAGCTCCAAGTAAAGTTACCAGTGAACGAAGACGAAAGATGGGATGCCTTCCCGGGGCATCCCCAAGCTTAGGCTTTTGGCTATGCTTGAATATCTTGGGGTTCCATGGGAATCCCAAGCTTAGGCTCTTGCCACTCCTTATTCCATAGTCCATCAAATCTTTACCCAAAACTTGAAAACTTCACAACACAAAACTCAACAGGAAATCTCATAAGCTCCGTTAGTGCAAGAAAGAAAAATTACCACATAAGGTACTGTAATTAACTCATTCTTTATTTATATTGGTGTTAAACCTAATGTATTCCAAGTTCTCTATGGTTCATACCCTTACATACTACCCATAGATGCATCAAAATAAGCAAACAACACACGAAAGGCAGAATCTGTCAAAACAGAATAGTCTGTAGCAATCTGTAACTTTCGGTTACTTATGGAAGTCCAAAAATCCTACCAAAATAGGACGTCCTATTAAATTTGTCTATTGATCTACAGCAAAAATAATAAACGCAAAAGCACGTTTCTGTGATTTATTGAATCTTTTCTCGTGAGCGCAAAGTTTCTGTTTTTCAGCAGAATCAAATTAACTATCACCATAGGTTATCCTATAGGTTCTACTTGGCACAAACACTAAATAAAGCATGAAAACACATCTAAACAGAAATTATATGCAAAATTTATTACTAAATAGGAACAAAAACAAAAAACACAAATAAAGTTGGGTTGCCTCCCAACTAGCGCTATCGTTTAACGCCCCTAGCTAGGCATAAAAGCAAGGATAGATCTAAGTAGTGCCATCTTTGACACTTGATTCATAAGTGGCTTGCATGATAGATTCATAGGGTAATTTAATTAAGTGCTCCATGCCTTTCCTTAATGGAAATTGGAATCTAATATTCCCTTCCTTCATATCAAGGAAAGGTCTACCAAGAATAATAGGACAAGCAAGATTGCAATCTATATTAAGAACGATAAAATCTACGGGCACCAAATTTCTATTTGCAACAATGAGAACATCATTGATCCTTCCCATTGGCTTTTTAATGATGGAATCCGCAAGGTGCAAATTTAAAGAGCAATCATCAAGATCATGGAAACCTAAAATATCACATAAAGTTTTCGGAATCGTGGAAACACTAGCACCCAAATCACATAAAGCATAACACTCATGATCTTTAATTTTAATCTTTATAGTAGGTTCCCACGCATCATTAAGTTTTCTAGGTATAGAAACTTCCAAATTAAGTTTTTCATCAAAAGATTGCATCAAGGCATCAACGATATGTTTGGTAAAGGCTTTATTTTGACTATAAGCATGAGGAGAATTAAACACGGATTGCAACAAGGAAATACAATCTACTAAAGAACAATTATCATAATTAAATTCCTTGAAATCCAAGATAGTGGGTTCAATGCTGTTTAAAGTCTTGACCTCTCCAATCCCACTTTTACCAAATTTAACATCAAGATCTAAAAACTCCGAATTATTGGGACACGTTTTAACTAAAGTTGAATCATCTCCAGTCCCATAATTATTAAGATTCATATTGCAAAACAAAGATCTAATAGGGGACACATCAATAACTTTAAGATCTTCATCATTATTTTCATGGAAACTAGAAGAACACGCTTTAACAGAGCAATCTTTCTTAGCACGCAATCTAGCGGTTCTTTCTTTGCACTCGTCAATGGAACTTCTCATAGCTTCGAGAGACTCATTGATATCATGCTTAGGAGGAGTAGATCTAAGTTTCAAAAAACTTCAAGCAAAAGTCTATCAACGTTCCTAGCCAAATCATCAACTTTAAGCAATTTTTCTTCAAGCAAGGCATTACAATTCTTTTGAGAGACCATAAATTCTTTCACACTATTTTCAAAACCAGAGGGCATCTTATTAAAATTACCATAAGAATTATTGCAGGAATTTCCATAATTATTAGAGGAATTACTAAGGAACGGTCTAGGATTAAAGTTTCCTCTATAAGCATTGTTGCCAAAATTATTCCTACCAACAAAATTTACATCCATAGATTCATTATTATTCTCAATCAAGGTAGATAAAGGCATATCATTGGGATCAATAGAAGCACTCTTATTAGCAAACAATCTCATAAGTTCATCCATCTTTCCACTCAAAACATTAATTTCTTCTATAGCATGCACTTTTTTACTAGTAGATCGTTCGGTGTGCCATTGAGAATAATTAGCCATGATATTATCAAGGAATTTTGTAGCTTATCCTAAGGTGATTTCCGTAAATGTGCCTCCCGCGGCCGAATCTAAAAGATTTCTAGAAGCAAAATTCAATCCAGCATAAAAAAATTGTATGATCATCCATAAATTCAAACCATGAGTAGGGCAATTGCGAATCAACAATTTCATTCTTTCCCAAGATTGGGCAACATGCTCATGATCAAGTTGTTTAAAATTCATAATATCATTCCTAAGAGTGATGATCTTAGCGGGAGGAAAATATTTAGAGATAAAAGCATCTTTGCACTTGTTCCAAGAATTAATACTATTTTTAGGAAAGACGAAAGCCAAACTTTAGCACGATCTCTAAGTGAAAACGGAAATAACTTCAACTTAACAATATCATCATCTGCATCTTTTTTCTTTTGCATCTCACACAAATCAACAAAGTTGTTTAGATGGGTAGCGACATCTTCACTAGGAAGGCCGGAGAATTGATCTTTCATAACAAGATTTAGCAATGCAACATTGATTTCACAAGACTCAACATCATTAAGAGGAGCAATCGAAGAACTAAAGAAATCATTATTATTGGCATTTGATAAATCACACAATTTGGTATTATCTTGTGCCATCGCGACAAGTAATCCAACACACAAGCAAACAGAAAAAGGCAAGCGAAAGAGAGAGGAGGAGATTGGGAAAGAGAGGACGAATAAAACGGCAAGGGTGAACTGGGGGAGAGGAAAACGAGAGGCAAATGGCAAATAATGTAAATGCGAGGGAGATGAGTTTGTGATGGGTACTTGGTATGTCTTGACTTGAGCGAAGACCTCCCGGGCAACGGCTCCAGAAATCCTTCTTGCTACGTCTTGAGCTTGCGTTGGTTTTCCTTGAAGAGGAAAGGGTGATGCAGCACAGTAGCGTAAGTATTTCCCTTAGTTTTTGAGAACCAAGGTATCAATCCAGTAGGAGGATCCTCACAAGTCCCACACACCTACACAAACAAACAAAGAACTCACAACCAACACAATAAAGGGGTTGTCAATCCCTTCACGGCCACTTGCGAAAGTGAGATCTGATAGAGATAGTATGATAAGATAAATATATTTTTGATATTTTATAATATAGATTGGAAAAGTAAAGATGCAAATAAAAGTAGATTGAAAGCTTATATGATAAGAGATAGACCCGGGGGCCATAGGTTTCACTAGTGGCTTCTCTCAAGATAGCATAACTATTACGGTGGGTGAAAAAATTACTGTCGAGCAATTGATAGAAAAGCGAATAATTATGAGATTATCTAGGCATGATCATGTATATAGGCATCACGTCCATGACAAGTAGACCGACTCCTGCCTGCATCTACTACTATTACTCCACACATCGACCGCTATCCAGCATGCATCTAGAGTATTAAGTTCATAAGAATAGAGTAACACATTAAGAAAGATGACATGATGTAGAGGGATAAACTCACGCAATATGATATAAACCCCATCTTTTTATCCTCGATGGCAACAATACAATACGTGCCTTGCTGCCCCTGCTGTCACTGGGAAAGGACACGCAAGATTGAACCCAAAGCTAAGCACTTCTCCCATTACAAGAAAGACCAATCTAGTAGGCCAAACCAAACCGATAATTCGAAGAGACTTGCAAAGATAACTTAATCACACATAAAAGAATACAGAGGAGATTCAAAATTTTCTCATAGATAAACTTGATCATAAACCCACAATTCATCGGATCTCGACAAACACACCGCAAAAAGAGTTACATCGAATAGATCTTCGAGAAGAGGAAGGAGAACATGGTATTGAGATTCAAAGAGAGAGAAGAAGCCATCTAGCTAATAACTATGGACCTGAAGGTCTATTTGTAAACTACTCACAACTCATCGGAGAGGCTATGGTGTTGATGTAGAAGCCCTCCATGGTGGATTCCCCCTCCGGCGGAGCGCCGACGACGGCTCCAAGATGGGATCTCGTGGATACAGAAAGTTACGGTGGTGGAAATAGCTTTTCGTGGTCGCCCCTGATGGTTTCGGGGTACATAGGTATATATAGGAGGAAGAAGTACATCGATGGACGCCCGAGGGGCGACAGGGGGCGTGCCTAGTAGGGGGAGGGGCGCCCTCCACTCTCGTGGCCGCCTTGGAAGCTTCTTGACTTGCACTCCAAGTCCTTTGGATCACGTTTGTTCCAAAAATATCGCTCCCAAAGGTTTCATTTCGTTTGGACTCCATTTGATATTCCTTTTCTTCGATATACTGAAATAGGAAAAAAAACAGCAATTCGGGTTGGGCCTCCGGTTAGTAGGTTAGTCCCAAAAATTATATAAAAGTGTAAAGTAAAGCCCATAAACATCCAAAATAGGTAATATAATAGCATGGAACAATCAAAAATTATAGATACGTTGGAGACGTATCAGCCATCAGTCAACTATAGGATGGTACTAACTCTTTTACCTTGTTTGCATATCTTTGTTTTCAGTACTTTTGAAAGCAGTTCACCGATGATTACCTGTCAAACCACCTGCATGGTCAAGAGGCGAGGAAGGTATTCATTCAACACCCACGGTACAATATTGAAGTCTTGCTGAAGAGGACGAAGGTTGGGTGGGCAATTATCCATAGCCACTCTCCTAAAGTTGCAAGGACATTCAACATATCTGAAGGCTCAACATTTGCCTTCCGCTTCTGCAGTTTCCCAGATGAGATTCATCTAACTATTTACCGTGTATGATGCTACTTTCCAAAGGTTTTTGATGTTGCATGTGAAACTTGGTGCTGTTGTGTAATGGCGGAACTGAGTGTCGAAGCTATCTGATGTAATTCGATTCTGAAATCATGGTTGCTGTATACGGATATGAAATATCTGGTGTGTTTTTATAAGAAAAATCAATTTGATTAGTACATGGATTATCAATAATATGCTAATTACCTTGCTTATTGGGGTTTTCTATTGTAGACGGTTACTCAAACAACACTGTAGGCGATGAACTCAAACAACACACGCGGTTTCTAGAAAGTAGGCGTGTTCGATCAACTAACAATCACACATGGCTTCCAGCAGAGAACTATTTGCGTTAGGCCACCTTGCACAAACGTTTCCACACAAAAAATGGTGTGTGATATACATACAAGCGGAAATGTTTTTCTGGGATTCACCGTGTGGGATGTACATACGAACAGAAACAATTGGGTTTCGATGCCCCGCCAGATCGCACACGAACTCATTTTACCCCAGCCAGTGTGCTAGGAGGGCCAATCCCCGACGGTTTCTGGGTCGTGTAGGAAGGACCCCCCTATCGCCCACACTCACTTGGTGATGGTTCCAAACACCGTCGTGGAAAGGGGTTTAAAACCATTTGTATAGCACCTTACAGTACCAGTGCTCTTACATAGCTTCATTGTATGGCTCATTGATGACCCACAAGTATAGGGGATCGCAACAGCTTTCGAGGGTAGAGTATTCAACCCAAATTTATTGATTCGACACAAGGGGAGCCAAAGAATATTCTTGAGTATTAGCAGTTGAGTTGTCAATTCAACCACACCTGGATAACTTAGTATCTGCAGCAAGGTATTTAGTAGCAAAGTAATATGATAGTAATGGTAACGGTGGTAAAAGGTAAAGATAGTAATAGCAATATTTTTGGTGTTTTGTAGTGATTGTAACAGTAGCAACGGAAAAGTAAATAAGCGAAGCATAATATATGAAAAGCTCATAGGCAATGGATCAGTGATGGATAATTATGCCGGGTGCGATTCCTCATGTAATAGCTATAACATAGGGTGACACAGAACTAGCTCCAATTCATCAATGTAATGTAGGCATGTATTTCGAATATAGTCATACGTGCTTATGGAAAAGAACTTGTATGACATCTTTTGTCCTACCCTCCCGTGGCAGTGGGGTCCTAGTGGAAACTAAGGGATATTAAGGCCTCCTTTTAATAGAGAACCGGACCAAAGCATTAACACATGGTGAATACATGAACTCCTCAAACTACGGTCATCACCAAGAAGTATCCCGATTATTGTCACTTCGGGGTTGTCGGATCATAACACATAATAGGTGACTATAGACTTGCAAGATAGGATCAAGAACACACATATATTCATGAAAACATAATAGGTTCAGATCTGAAATCATGGCACTCGGGCCCTAGTGACAAGCATTAAGCATAGCAAAGTCATAGCAACATCAATCTCAGAACATAGTGGATACTAGGGATCAAACCCTAACAAAACTAACTTGATTACATGATAAATCTCATCCAACCCATCACCGTCCAGCAAGCCTATGATGGAATTACTCACGCACGGCGGTGAGCATCATGAAATTGGTGATGGAGGATGGTTGATGATGACGACGATGATGAATCCCCCTCTCCGGAGCTGCGAACGGACTCCAGGTCAACCCTCCCGAGAGATATTAGGGCTTGGCAGCGGCTCCGTATCATAAAACGCGATGAAACTTTCTCTCTGATTTTTTTCTCCGTGAGACGGAATATATGGAGTTGGAGTTGAGGTCGGCGGAGCCTCAGGGGGCCCACGAGACAGGGGGGCGCGCCCAGGGGGAGGGGGCGTGCCCCCACTCTCGTGGACAGGGTGTGGGCCTCCTGGTCTTCATCTTTTGCGAGGATTTTTTATATTTTCTGAAACTTGTCTCCGAGGATTTTCAGGTCATTCCGAGAACTTTTGTTTTCTACACATGAAACAACATCATGGTAATTCTGCTGAAAACAGTGTCAGTCCGGTTACTTTCATTCAAATCATGCAAGTTAGAGTCCAAAACAAGGGCAAAAGTGTTTGGAAAAGTAGATATGTTGGAGACGTATCAACTCCCCCAAGCTTAAACCTTTGCTTGTCCTCAAGCAATTCAGTTGATAAACTGAAAGTGATAAAGAAAAACTTTTACAAACTCCATTTGCTCTTGTTGTTGTAAACATGCAAATTCATCATTCAGGTTTCAACAATATTATAAACTAACCATACTCACAATAACAATTAGGTCTCACAATTACTCATATCAATGGCATAATCAGCTAGCGAGCGATAATGATAAAACTCGGATGACAACACTTTATCAAAACAATCATAACATGATATAACAAAATGGTATCTCGCTAGCCCTTTCTGAGACCGCAAAACATAAATGCAGAGCACCTTTAAAGATCAAGGACTGACTAAACATTGTAATTCATGGTAAAAGAGATCCAGTCAAGTCATACCCAATGTAAACCAATAATAATGAATGCAAATGACAGTGTGCTCTCCAGCGGGTGCTTTTTCATATGAAGGTGATGACTCAACATAAAAGTAAATAGATAGGTCCTTCACAGAGGGAAGCAGGGATTTGTAGAGGTGCCAGAGCTCGATTTTAAAATAGAGATTGAATAACATTTTGAGCGGTATACTTTCGCTGTCAACACAACAACTATGAGATGGCTGTATCTTCCATACTACATGCATTATAAGCAGTTCCCACACAGAATGGTAAAAGTTTATACTCCCCCAACCACCAACAAGCATCAATCCATGGCTTGCTCGAAACAACGGGTGCCTCCAACTAACAACAGCCCCGGGGGAGTTTTGTTTAATTATTTTGATTTGCTTTGATCTTTTTGGATCATGGGACTAGGCATCCCAGTTACCGGCCCTTTCTCGTGAATGAGGAGCGGAGTCCACTCCTCTGAGAATAACCCACCTAGCATGGAAGATATAGGCAGCCCTAGTGGAAACATGAGCGGCTAGAGCATACAAAACAGAATTTCATTTGAAGGTTTAGAGTTTGGCACATACAAATTTACTTGGAACGGTAGGTAAATACCGCATATAGGAAGGTATGGTGGACTCATATGGAGCAACTTTGGGGTTTAAGGAGTTTGGATGCACAAGCAGTATTCCCACTTAGTACAGGTAAAGGCTAGCAAAAGACTGGGAAGCGACCAACTGAGAGAGCGACAACAGTCATAAACATGCATTAAAACTAATTCACACCGAGTACAAACATGAGTAGGATATAATACACCATGAACATAAATATCGTGAAGGCTATGTTGATTTTGTTTCAACTACATGCGTGAACATGTGCCAAGTCGAGTCACTCAATTTATTCAAAGGAGGATACCATCCCATCATACCACATCACAATCATTCTAATAGCATGTTGGCACGCAAGGTAAACCATTATAACTCAAAGCTAATCAAGCATGGCACAAGCAACTATAATCTCTAAATGTCATTGCAAATATGTTTACTTCATAATAAGCTGACCCAGGAACGATGAACTCATCATATTTACAAAAACAAGAGAGGTCGAGTTCATACCAGCTTTTCTCATCTCAATAAGTCCATCATATATCGTCATTATTGCCTTTCACTTGCACGACCGAACGATGTGTATAATAATAATAGTGCACATGCATTGGACTAAGCTGGAATCTGCAAGCATTCAACTCAAGAGAGAAGACAAAGTAATATGGGCTCTAGGTTAAATAAACAATCATGCATATGAGAGCCACTAAACATTTTCAATATGGTCTTCTCGACCCCCAAAGGAAAGAAAATAAAATAAAACTATTTACACGGGAAAGCTCCCAACAAGTAAAGAAGAACGAGAAATCTTTTTGGGTTTTCATTTTAATTTCTACTACAAGCATGGAAATTAAGCTAACTAATTTTTTTGGTTTTTCTCAAGGTTTATCAAACACATAAGAAGAAAACTAGAAAAAGAAATTTAAACTAACATGGATAATACAATGAAAGAGTATGAGCACTGATGACTAGTGTGTGAACATGAATGTAAAGTCGGTGAGAAATACGTACTCCCCCAAGCTTAGGCTTTTGGCCTAAGTTGGTCTAATACCAAGGACTGCCTGGCTGATATCCATAAGTGAAATCGGGGTCGTACTGAGATACAACGACGACCGCCTCCTGAGCTGCAGCGTGTTGGCGAGCTGCCTCCGCTCTCCTCTCGTGTTCAACTGCTTCCTCTCTGGTAACAACATATCTTACTTTTGCCTGATAATCAAAAAGGTAGGGAGCAGGAAGAGTAACATGGACGACGTTGCGTCTGTCATAGGTTAGTCAATATTGGAGGAATTGATCATTCCTCCCAAGAAATTGATGACTGGCCATAGCTTCATAATCCAAATAAACAGGAGGTATTATCATATCTCCCTCTCGTGGGGCTATACCAAGATAATTAGCCACACGGGTTGCATAAATTCCTCCAAATAAATTTCCCTTTCTACTATTATTATGCAACGTACGTGCAACTATTTCCCCCCAAGTCATAACCTTTAAAACCTAACACAACACTCTTGAGGATACTCAGATCAGGGACACACATGTGACATGCTTCATCCTTATCATTAATACATATACCGATGAAGAGAGCAAAATAATGTATAGCAGGAAAATGAATGCTCCCTATGGTAGCTTGTGCTATGTCCCTAGACTCTCCCACAGTAATACTAGCAAGGAAATCTCTAAATTTAGATTTGTGAGGATCATTAATATTACCCCACTGCGGGAGTTTGCAAGCAGTTGTAAAGTCCTCTAAATCCATGGTATAAGATGTATCATAAATATCAAATATGACACTAGGAGAATTACGCGTATAGTTATATTTAAACCTCCGCACAAAGGAATCAGTCAATTGATAGTACTAGGGACACTTATCTTGTAGGAAGTCCTCCAGCTCAGCATTACGCACATATGCGTCAAATTCCTCCTTGAAGCCTGCTTTGACCATAAAATCATCGGATGGCCACTCACAAGCTCGTACATCCGCGTTCCTCGGCAATTCAACATCTTGCTCACGTATAGCAATCCTGGGCCCTTTCTTCACCGAGGAACCACCTTGGTACATTCTCCTAAGAATATTTCTTTTTCTGAAATAATTCTGAAATTTTAGTAACTTCAAAATAAAAGTGAGTAAAACTTAACAAGAATGGTAGCGACTACTCCTACAAGTGCTTAGAGCCTATATCATGCATTAGAATTACTTGGAACCTCATAAATTTAACATGCAAGCTCAAGAACAGGGTCACCAAGGCAACAAGGATTTGCAATGAATAAAGCACTAGAACAAAAACTAATTGAAACAATGGAGGAGTCACATACCAAGCAACAATCTCCCAAAGCAGTTTTGTGAATGGAGCTTTGAGCAAGGAGATCAAAAATCGCAGCAAAACGAGCTAGAACTCGTGCTTGAGCTGGATGGGGATTTTTTGGGTAGAAGATGGAGTGTGTGGGTGCTGGCATAAGTGGAGAGGGGCTACCAGGGGCCCACGAGACAAGGGCGCGCCCAGGGGGAGGGGACATGCCCTCCACTCTCGTGGCCTGGTGCTTGCCCCTCATGTTGTGATTTCAGTGCCTAAAATCCTCAAATATTCCATAAAAAATCATACTAAATTTGCAGGGCATTTGGAGCACTTTTATTTTCGGGGTATTTTTTATTGCATGGATAATTCAGAAAACAGACAGATGATACTATTTTTGTTTTATTTATTCTAAATAACAGAAAGTAAAAAGAAAGTACAGAAGGTTGTGCCTTCTAGTTTCATCCATCTCATGGTCATCAAAATGAATCCACTAACAAGGCTGATCAAGTCTTGTTAATAAACTCATCCTGAATAACACGAAACCGGAGAAATTTCGAAGTGACACTAGGTTACCTGAACGGGGATATGAACATCCCCAACAATAAGAATATCACACTTTTTCTTGACAGTAGGGAGAGGAAATTCAAAACCTCCAATAATAATTGATGGGATTTTCTCAATAGTATTTATGCTATGAACTTGGATTTGCTTCCTCGGAAAATGTACCGTATGCTCATTTCCGTTAAGATGAAAGGTGACATGGCCCTTGTTGCAATCAATAACAGCTCCTGCAGTATTTAAAAAGGGTCTACCAAGAATAATAGACATACTATCGTCCTCGGGAATATCAAGAATAACGAGGTCTGTTAAGATAGTAACATTCGCAACAACAACAGGCACGACCTCACAAATGCCGACAGGTATAGCAGTTGATTTGTCAGCCATTTGCAAAGATATCTCAGTAGGTGTCAACTTACTTAATTCAAGTATACGGTACAAGGAAAGAGGCATAACACTAACACCGGCTCCTACATCACATAAAGCAGTTTTAACATAATTTCTTTTAATAGAGCAAGGTATAGTGGGTACTCCGGGATCACCAAGTTTCTTAGGTATTCCACCCTTAAAGGTATAGTTGGAAAGCATGGTGGAAATCTCAGTTTCAGGTATTTTCCTCTTATTAGTGATGATATATTTCATATATTTAGCATAAGGGTTTGTTTTAAGCATATCAGTTAAGCGCATGCGTAGGAAAATAGGTCTAATCATTTCAGCAAAACGCTCAAAGTCCTCATCATCCTTTGTCTTGGATGGTTTAGGAGGAAAGGGCATGGGTTTTTGCACCCATGGTTCTCTTTCTCTACCATGCTTCCTAGAAACAAAATCTCTCTTATCATAACGTTGGTTTCTTGATTGTGGGTTATCAAGACCAATAGCGGGTTCAATTTCTATTTCGTTGTTATTACTAGGTTGAGCCTCTACATGAACATCAGTATTATCATTATCATCAGGTTCATGTTCATCTCCGGATTGTGTTTCAGCATCAGAGATAGAAGTATTATTAGGATTCTCAGGTATTTCTACATTAGGTTCAATAGAAGTTTGCAAAGTCCTATCATTCTTCCTTTTCTTCTTCTTAGAAGAATAGGAGCATCTAGATTATTATTCTGAGAATCTTGTTCAACTCTTTTAGGGTGTCCTTCAGGATACAAAGGTTCCTGAGTCATTCTACCAGTTCTAGTAGCCACTCTAACAACAAAGTCATTTTTATTATTTAATTCAGCTAGCAATTCATTCTGAGCCTTAAGTACTTGTTCAGCTTGAGTAGCAACCATGGAAGCATGTTTACTAGTGAGTTTAAGTTCACCTTTAACTCTAGCTACATAATCATTCAAGCGTACTATCGTATAAGCATTATTATTCAATTATCTACCGAGATAATCATTGAAATTTGCTTGTCTATTCATGAAATCATCAAATTCATCTAAGCAAGGGCTATGAAATTTAGTAGATGGGATTTCATCTTTATCATATGTATAGAGAGAATTTACCTTTACCACCTGTGTCGGGTTATCAAGACAATGCGTTTCTTCAACATGCGGTATATTAGGACCATGTATTTCTTCAATAGGAGGTAAACTCTTAACATCTTCAGCTTTAATACCTTTTTCTTTCATTGATTTCTTTGCCTCTTGCATATCTTCAGGACTGAGAAATAGAACACCTCTCTTCTTCGGAGTGGGTTTAGGAATAGGCTCAGGAGTTGGCTCAATTGGTTCAGGAATTTCCTCAGAAATTGGCTCAGGGAGAGTCCAATTATTTTCATTAGTCAACATATTATTCAATAGTAACTCAGCTTCGTCGACTGTTCTTTCCCTGAAAACACAACCAGCACAACTATCCAAGTAGTCCTTGGAAGCATCGGTTAGTCCATTATAGAAGATATCAAGTATTTCATTTTTCTTAAGTGGATGATGATACGTCTCCAACGTATCAATAATTTTTTATTGTTCCATGCTATTATATTACCTATTTTGGATGTCTATGGGCTTTATTTTACACATTTATATCATTTTTGGGACTAACCTACTAACCGGAGGCCCAACCCATATTGTTGTTTTTTTTGCCTATTTCAGTATTTCGAAGAAAAGGAATATCAAACGGAGTCCAAACGGAATGAAACCTTTGGGAGCGTGATTTTTGGAACGAACGTGATCTAGAGAGCTTGGAGTGCAAGTCAAGAAGCAGCCGAGGCGGCCACGAGATAGGAGGGCACGCCCCCTGTCTCGTGAGCCCCTCGGGCGGCCACCGACGTACTTATTCCTCCTATATATACCTACGTACCCCGAAAACATCCGGGAGGCACCCGAAACACAATTTCCACCACCGTAACCTTCTGTATCCGCGAGATCCCATCTTGGAGCCTTCGCCGATGTTCTGCCGGAGGGGGAATCGACCATGGAGGGCTTCTACATCAACATCCTTGCCTCTCCGATGAGTTGTGAGTAGTTTACCACAGACCTACGGGTCCATAGTTATTAGCTAGATGGCTTCTTCTCTCTTTTTGGATCTCAATACGATGTTCTCCCGCTCTCTTGTGGAGATCTATTTGATGTAATCTCTTTTTGTGGTGTGTTTGTCGAGATTCGATGAATTGTGGGTTTATGATCAAGTTTATCTATGAATAATATTTGAATCTTCTCTGAATTCTTTTATGTATGATTGAGTTATCTTTGCAAGTCTCTTCGAATTATCAGTTTGGTTTGGCCTACTAGATTGATCTTTCTTGCCATGGGAGAAGTGCTTAGCTTTGGGTTCAATCTTGCGGTGTTCTTACCCAGTGACAGAAAGGGTTGCAAGACACGTATTGTATTGTTGCCATCGAGGATAACAAGATGGGGTTTATATCATATTGCTTGAGTTTATCCCTCTACATCATGTCATCTTGTTTAATGTGTTACTCTGTTCTTATGAACTTAATACTCTAGATGCAGGAAGGAGTCGGTCGATGTGTGGAGTAATAGTAGTAGATGCAGGCATGAGTCGGTCTACTTGTTATGGACGTGATGCCTATATACATGATCATGCCTAGATAATCTCATAATTATTCGCTTTTCTATCAATTGGTCGACAGTAATTTGTTCACCCACCGTAATACTTATGCTATCTTGAGAGAAGCCTCTAGTGAAACCTATGGCCCCCGGGTCTATCTCCTATCATATTTGCTTCCAATCTACTTTTATTTGCATCTTTATTTTCTGCATCTATATTATAAAATACCAAAAATATATTTATCTTATCATACTATCTCTATCAGATCTCACTTTCGCAAGTGGCCGTGAAGGGATTGACAACCCCTTTATCGCGTTGGTTGCGAGTTCTTAGTTTGTTTGTGTAGGTTCGTGGGACTTGTTGAGAAGCCTCCAACTGGATTGATTCCTTGGTTCTCAAAAACTGAGGGAAATACTTACGCTACTATTTCCGCATCACCCTCTCCTCTTCGAGGAAAACCAACGCAAGCTCAAGACGTAGCAAGAAGGATTTATGGCGCCATTGCCGGGGAGGTCTTCGCTCAAGTCAAGACATACCAAGTACCCATCACAAACTCATCTCCCTCGCATTTACATTATTTTCCATTTGCCTCTCGTTTTCCTCTCCCCCACTTCACCTTTGCTATTTTATTCGCCCTCTCTTTCCCAATCTCCTCCTCTCTTTTCCGCTTGCCTTTTTTCTGTTTGCTTGTGTGTTGGATTACTTGTTGCCATGGCACAAGATAATACCAAATTGTGTGATTTCTCGAATACCAATAATAATGATTTCCTTAGTACTTCGATTGCTCCTCTTAATGATGTTGAGTCTTTTGAAATCAATGTTGCTTTGCTGAATCTTGTTATGAAAGATCAATTTGCCGGCCTTCCTACTGAAGATGCCGCTACTCATCTAAACAACTTTGTTGATTTGTGTGATATGCAAAATAAGAAAGATATGGATAACAATATTGTCAAATTGAAGTTATTTCCGTTTTCACTTAGAGATCGTGCTAAAGTTTGGTTTTTGTCTTTGCCTAAAAATAGTATTGATTATTGGAACAAGTGCAAAGATGCTTTTATCTCTAAATATTTTCCTCCCACTAAGATCATCACTCTTAGGAACGATATTATGAATTTTAGACAACTTGATCATGAGCATGTTGCCCAATCTTGGGAAAGAATGAAATTGATGCTTCGCAATTGCCGTACTCATGGTTTGAATTTATGGATGATCATACAAAAATTATATGCTGGTTTGAACTTTGCTTCTAGAAATCTCTTAGATTCGGCCGCCGAAGGAACGTTTATGGAAATAACGTTGGGTGATGCTACAAAACTTCTTGATAATATTATGGCTAATTATTCTCAATGGCACACCGAAAGATCTTCTAGTAAAAAAGTGCATGTTATAGAAGAAATCAATGTTTTGAGTGGAAAGATGGATGAACTTATGAAATTGTTTGCTACTAAAAACACTCCTCTTGATCCCAATGATATGCCTTTGTCTTCCTTGATTGAGAATAATAATGAATCTATGGATGTGAATTTTGTTGGTAGGAATAGTTTTGGAAACAATGCTTATAGAGGAAACTTTAATGCTAGACCGTTCCCTAGTAATTCCTCTAATAATTATGTAAATTCCTACAATAATTCTTATGGTAATTTCGATAAGATGCCCTCTGATTTTGAGAATAGTGTGAAGGATTTTATGATTTCTCAAAAGAATTTTAATGCTTTGCTTGAAGAAAAATTGCTCAAAGTTGATGATTTGACTAGGAACATTGATAGACTTTCGCTTGATGTTGATTCTCTTAAACTTAGATCTTCTCCTCCTAAGCATGATATCAATGAGTCTCTCAAAGTAATGAGAATTTCCATTGATGAGTGTAAGGAAAGAACCGCTAGATTGCGTGCAAAAAAGATAGCTTTATAAAAGCGTGTTCTTCTAGTTTCCATGAAAATAATGATGAGGATCTTAAAGTTATTGATGTGTCTCCTATTAGATCTATGTTTTGCAATATGAATTTTGCTGATTATGGGACTGATGATGAATCAACTTTTCCTAGAAGGCGTCCCAAGAATTTAGAGTTTTTAGATCTTGATGCTAAATTTGGTAAAAGTGAGATTGGAGAAGTCACAACTTTAAATAGCATTGAACCCACTATCTCGGATTTCAAGGAATTTGATTATGACAATTGTTCTTTAAAAGGTTGTATTTCCTTGTTGCAATCTGTTGTTAATTCTCCTCATGCTTATAGTCAAAACAAAGCTTTTACCAAACACATTGTTGATGCCTTGATGCAATCTTATGATGAAAAACTTAATTTGGAAGTTTCTATACCTAGAAAACTTAATGATGAGTGGGAACCTACTATAAAGATTAGAATTAAAGATCATGAGTGTTTTGCATTGTGTGATTTGGGTGCTAGTGTTTCCATGATTTCGAAAACTTTATGTGATATTCTAGGCTTCCATGATCTTGATGATTGCTCGTTAAATTTGCACCTTGCGGATTCCACCATTAAAAAGCCAATGGGAAGGATCAATGATGTTCTTATTGTTGCAAATAGAAATTTGGTGCCCGTTGATTTTGTCATTCTTGATATAGATAGCAATCTTTCTTGCCCTATTATTCTTCGTAGACCTTTCCTTAGAACGATTGGCGCGATTATTGATATGAAGGAAGGGAATATTAGATTCCAATTTCCATTAAAGAAAGGCATGGAGCACTTTCCAAGAAAGAAAGTCAAATTACTTTATGAATCTATCATGCGGGCTACTTATGAATCAAGTGCCAAAGATGGCACTCGTTAGATCTATCTTCGCTTTTATGCCTCGCTAGGGGCGTTAAACGATAGCGCTAGTTGGGAGGCAACCCAATTTTCTTTGTGTTCTTTGTTTTTGTTACTGTTTAGTGTTAAATTTTGTTTCTACTTTCTGTTTAGATGTGTTTTCATGTTTTATTTAGTGTTTGTGCCAAGTAGAACCTATAGGATAAACTATGATGATAGTTGATTTGATTCTGCTGAAAAACAGAAACTTTGCGCTCACGAGAAAATAATCAATAAATCACAGAAACGAGCTTTTGCATTGATTCTTTTTCTGCTGATCAATAAACAAGTTTCCCAGTACCTAATATTTTGGTAGGAGTTTTAGAGTTCCAGAAGTTTGCGTTAGTTACAGATTGCTACAGACTGTTCTGTTTTTGACAGATTCTGTTTTTCGTGTGTTGTTTGCTTATTTTGATGCATCTATGGCTAGTAAAATAGTTTATAAACCATAGAGAAGTTGGAATACAGTAGGTTTAACACCAAAATAAATAAAAAATAAGTTCATTACAGTACCTTATGTGGTATTTTTGTTTTCTTTCACTAACGGAGCTTATAAGATTTCCTGTTGAGTTTTGTGTTGTGAAGTTTTCAAGTTTTGGGAAAAGCTTTTATGGACTATGGAATAAAGGGTGGCAAGAGCCTAAGCTTGGGGATGCCCAAGGAACCCCAAGATATTCAAGGATAGCCAAAAGCCTAAGCTTGGGGATGCCCCGGGAAGGCATCCCCTCTTCGTCTTCGTTCATTGGTAACTTTACTTGGAGCTATATTTTTATTCGCCACATGATATGTGTTTTGCTTGGAGCGTCGTGTATTATATTAGTATTTTATTTTTAGTTTACCACAATCATCCTTGCTGTACACACCCTTTTGGAGAAGCCTATTTGATTAGAATTTGCTAGAATACTCTATGTGCTTCACTTATATCTTTTGAGCTTGATAGTTTTTGCTCTAGTACTTCACTTATATCTTTTAGAGCACGGCAGTGGCTTAATTTTGACGAAATTGCTAGTCTCTCATGCTTCACTTATATTATTTTGAGAGTCTTTTATAACAGCATGGTATTTTCTTTGGTTACAAATTTGGTAGTAGAATGATGAGCATCCACGTTGGGTATAATAAAAACTATCATAGAAAATGAATTGGATGCTAAGATCAATTTGATGCTTGATAATTATTTTGAGATATAAAGGTAGTAATGTTAGGGTCATGCTAGTGGATAATTATGAAATTGAGAAATACTTTTGTTGAAGTTGGCAAGTCCCGCATCATGCACGTATGGTAAAAGTTGTGTGACAAAATTATTGCATGAGGTGCTCTTTTGATTGTCTTCCTTATGAGTGGCAGTCGGGGACGAGCGATGGTCTTTTCCTACCAATCTATCCCTCTTGGGGCATGTGTAGTAGTGCTTTGCTTCGAGGGCTAAGTAGACTTTTACAATAAGTATATGAGTTCTTTATGACTAATGTGAGTCCATGGATATACACACACTCATCCTTCCACTTTGCTAGCTTTTCTTATTACCGCGCAACACTCGCCGGTATTGAACACATTATTTACCTTCCTCAAAACAGCCACCATACCCACCTATTATGGCATTTCCATAGCCATTCCGAGATATATTGACATGCAACTTTCCACCGTTCCGTTTATTATGACACGTTTCATCATTGTCATATTGCTCTTTGCATGATCATGAAGTTGACATCGTATTTGTGGCAAAGCCACCTCCATAATTTTCATACATGTCGCTCTTGATTCATTGCATATCCCGGTACACCGCCGGAGGCATTCACTTAGAGTCATATCTTGTTCTAGCTTTGAGTTGTAATTTTTGAGTTGTAAATCCATAAAAGTGTGATGATCTTCATTATTAGAGCATTGTCCTAGTGAGGAAAGGATGATGAAGACTATGATTCCCCCACAAGTCGGGATGATACTTTGGACTTTATAAAAATAAAAGAGGCCAAAGAAGCCCACCAAAAATAAAAAAAGAAAAAAGGAAAAGAAAAAAAGGGAAAAGAAAAAAAGAAAAAGAAAAGAAAAAAATAAAAAGAGAGAAAAAGAGAGAAGGGACAATGCTACTATCTCTTATTCCACACTTGTGCTTCAAAGTAGCACCATTATCTTCATGATAGAGAGTCTCATATGTTGTCACTTTCATATACTAGTGGGAATTTTTCATTATAGAACTTGGCTTGTATATTACAATGATGGGCTTCCTCAAAACGCCCTAGGTCTTTGTGAGCAAGCAAGTTGGATGCACACCCACTTAGTTTATTTTTGTTGAGCTTTCATATATTTATAGCTCTAGTGCATCCATTGCATGGCAATCCCTACTCACTCACATTGATATCTATTGATGTGCATCTCCATAGCCCATTGATACGCCTAGTCGATGTGAGACTATCTTCTCCCTTTTTGTCCTTATAACCACCACCATTTACCACCATAGTGCTATGTCCATGGCTTGCGCTCATGTATTGCGTAAGAGTTGAAAAATCTGAAGCGCGTTAAAAAGTATGAAACAATTGCTCCGCTCGTCATCAGGGTTGTACATGATGGGAGTATTTTGTGTAATGGAAATGAAGCATGGCCTAACTATATGATTTTGTAGGGATAAGCTTTCTTTGGCTATGCTATTTTGATAGGACATGATTATTTGTTAGTATGCTTTGAAGCATTATTATTTTTATGTTTTATAAGCTTTTATCTTGAATCATTTGGATCTGAACATTCATGCCACATTAAAGAAAATTACATTGAGAATTATGCTAAGTAGCATTCCACATCAAAAATTTCTTTTTTATCATTTACCTACTCGAGGACGAGCAGGAATTAAGCTTGGGGATGCTTGATACGTCTCCAACGTATCTATAATTTTTGATTGTTCCATGCTATTATATTACCTGTTTTGGATGTCTATGGGCTTTATTTTACACATTTATATCATTTTTGGGACTAACCTACTAACCGGAGGCTCAGCCCGTATTGCTGTTTTTTTTTTGCCTATTTCAGTATTTCGAAGAAAAGGAATATCAAACGGAGTCCAAACTGAATGAAACCTTTGGGAGCGTGTTTTTTGGAACGAACGTGATCCAGAGAGCTTGGAGTGCAATTCAAGAAGCAGCCGAGGCGGCCACGAGATAGGAGGGCGCCCCCCTGTCTCATGGGCCCCTCGAGCGGCCACCGACGTACTTCTTCCTCCTATATATACCTACGTACCCCGAAAACATCCGGGAGGCACCCGAAACATAATTTCCACCATCGTAACCTTTTGTATCCGCAAGATCCCATCTTGGAGCCTTCGCCGGTGTTCTGCCGGAGGGGGAATCAACCACGGAGGGCTTCTACATCAACATCCTTGCCTCTCCGATGAGTTGTGAGTAGTTTACCACAGACCTACGGGTCCATAGTTATTAGCTAGATGGCTTCTTCTCTCTTTTTGGATCTCAATACAATGTTCTCCCCCTCTCTTGTGGAGATCTATTTGATGTAATCTCTTTTTGCGGTGTGTTTGTCGAGATCAGATGAATTGTGGGTTTATGATCAAATTTATCTATGAATAATATTTGAATCTTCTCTAAATTCTTTTATGTATGATTGAGTTATCTTTGCAAGTCTCTTCGAATTATCAGTTTGGTTTGGCCTACTAGATTGATCTTTCTTGCCATGAGAGACGTGCTTAGCTTTGGGTTCAATCTTGCGGTGTTCTTACCCAGTGACAGAAAGGGTTGCAAGACACGTATTGTATTGTTGCCATCGAGGATAACAAGATGGGGTTTATATCATATTGCTTGAGTTTATCCCTCTACATCATGTCATCTTGCTTAATGCATTACTCTGTTCTTATGAACTTAATACTCTAGATGCAGGCAAGAGTCAGTTGATGTGTGGAGTAATAGTAGTAGATGCAGGCAGGAGTCGGTCTACTTGTTATGGACGTGATGCCTATATACATGATCATGCCTAGATAATCTCATAATTATTCGCTTTTCTATCAATTGCTCGACAGTAATTTGTTCACCCACCGTAATACTTATGCAATCTTGAGAGAAGCCTCTAGTAAAACCTATGGCCCCCGGGTCTATCTCCTATCATATTTGCTTCCAATCTACTTTTATTTGCATCTTTATTTTCTGCATCTATATTATAAAATACCAAAAATATATTTATCTTATCATACTATCTCTATCAGATCTCACTTTTGCAAGTGGCCATGAAGGGATTGACAACCCCTTTATCGCGTTGGTTGCGAGTTCTCAGTTTGTTTGTGTAGGTTCGTGGGACTTGTTGAGAAGCCTCCTACTGGATTGATACATTGGTTCTCAAAAACTGAGGGAAATACTTACGCTACTATTGCTGCATCACCCTCTCCTCTTCGAGGAAAACCAACGCAAGCTCAAGACGTAGCAGATGATCAGGAAAAGCATTAAGTAATCAGAGAAGCCTCCCCCAAGCTTGTGGGAGACTCTCTTCTTTGATTTGCACAAAGTTATATATTTCCCGCAAGGCAGCTTGTTTCTTATGAGCAGGGAAATATTTAGCAGAGAAGTAATAAATTATATCCTAGGGACTACGCACACAACCAGGAGCAAGAGAATTATACCAAATCTTAGCATCACCCTTTAATGAGAACGGAAATATCTTAAGGATATAAAAGTAGCGAGATTTATTATCATGAGTAAACAGGGTAGCTATATCATTCAACTTGGTAAGATGTGCCACAACAGTTTCAGATTCAAGGCCATAAAAAGGATCGGATTCTACCAAAGTAATAATTTCAGGATCAACAGAGAATTCATAATCCTTATCAGTAACACAAATAGGTGAAGTAGCAAAAGCAGGGTCAGGTTTCATTCTAGCATTAAGAGATTGTTGCTTCCATTTAGCTAATAATTTCTTAAGATCATATCTATCTTTGCAGGCAAAAATAGCTTCAGCAGCTTCTTTATTCATATCATAACCCTCAGGAACAACGGGCAATTCATGATCATTCATAGAATGTTCATCATCACTATCATTAATAATAGCATCTTCAATAATTTTGTTCTCTCTAGCCCGAGCAAGTTGTTCATCAAGCAATTCACCTAATGGCACAGTAGTATCACACACAGAAGTAGTTTCATCATAAGTATCATGCAAAGAAGAAGTGGCATCATTGATAACATGCGACATATCAGAATTCATAGTAGTAACAGGTTTAGGTGTCGCAAGCTTATTAATAAAAGAAGGAGAATCTAGTGCAGAGCTAGATGGCAGTTCCTTACCTCCCCTCGTAGTTGAGGGATAGATCTTGGTTTTAGAGTCTTTCAAATTCTTCATAGTGATCAACAAATATAAATTCCAAGTGACTCAGAGAATAGAGCTATGCTCCCCGGTAACGGCGCCAGAAATTAGTCTTGATGACCCACAAGTATAGGGGATCGCAACAGCTTTTGGGGGTAGAGTATTCAATCCAAATTTATTGATTCGACACAAGGGGAGCCAAAGAATATTCTTGAGTATTAGCAGTTGAGTTGTCAATTCAACCACACCTGGATAACTTAGTATCTGCAGCAAGGTATTTAGTAGCAAAATAATATAATAGTAATGGTAACGGTGGTAAAAGGTAGAGATAGTAATAGCAATATTTTTGGTGTTTTGTAGTGATTGTAACAGTAGCAACGGAAAAGTAAATAAGCGATGCACAATATATGAAAAGCTCGTAGGCAATGGATCAGTGATGGATAATTATGCCGGATGCGATTCCTCATGTAATAACTATAACATAGGGTGACACAGAACTAGCTCCAATTCATCAATGTAATGTAGGCATGTATTCCGAATATGGTCATACGTGCTTATGGAAAAGAACTTGCATGACATCTTTTGTCCTACCCTCCCGTGGCAGCGGGGTCCTAGTGGAAACTAAGGGATATTAAGGCCTCCTTTTAATAGAGAACCGGACCAAAGCATTAACACATGGTGAATACATGAACTCCTCAAACTACGGTCATCACCGAGAAGTATCCCGATTATTGTCACTTCGGGGTTGTCGGATCATAACACATAATAGGTGACTATAGACTTGCAAGATAGGATCAAGAACACACATATATTCATGAAAACATAATAGGTTCAGATCTGAAATCATGGCACTCGGGCCCTAGTGACAAGCATTAAGCATAGTAAAGTCGTAGCAACATCAATCTCAGAACATAGTGGATACTAGGGATCAAACCCTAACAAAACTAACTTGATTACATGATAAATCTCATCCAACCCATCACCATCTAGCAAGCCTATGATGGAATTACTCACGCACGGCGGTGAGAATCATGAAATTGGTGATGGAGGATGGTTGATGATGATGACGGCGACGAATCCCCCTCTCCGGAGCCCCGAACAGACTCCAGATCAGCCCTTCTGAGAGAGATTAGGGCTTGGCGGCGGCTCCATATCGTAAAACGCGATGAAACTTTCTCTCTGATTTTTTTTCTCCGCGAGAAGGAATATATGGAGTTGGAGTTGAGGTCGGAGGAGCCTCAGGGGGCCCACGAGACAGGGGGGCGCGCCCAGGGGGAGGGGGCGCGCCCCCCACCATCATGGACAGGGCGTGGGCCCCCAGGTCTTCATTTTTTGCGAGGATTTTTTATATTTTCTGAAACTTGTCTCCGAGGATTTTCAGGTCATTCCGAGAACTTTTGTTTTCTACACATGAAACAACATCATGGTAATTCTGCTGAAAACAGCATCAGTCCGGTTAGTTTCATTCAAATCATGCAAGTTAGAGTCCAAAACAAGGGCAAAAGTGTTTGGAAAAGTAGATACGTTGGAGAAGTATCACTCATCAGCTTAATTCCACGGTAATTAGTACAACTCCGAACATCCCCCTTGTTCTTGAAGATTGATACTAATACACTTAGTCTCCATTCTTCTGGCATCTTGTTTGCCTGAAAAATGAGGTTGAAAAGCTTGGTTAGCCATAGTATTGCTATGTCCCCAAGGCCTTTCCACACCTCAATGGGGATACAATTAGGGCCAATCGCCTTGCCTTCTTTCATCCTTTTAAAAGCATCCTTGACCTGAGACTCCTGGATTCACTGCACAAAATACATGCTAGTCTCATCAAAGGAGTCATCCAGTTCAGTGGTAAAACTCTCATTCTCCCCATTGAATAGCTTGTCGAAGTACTCTTGCCATATATGCTTAATCTCCTCGTCCTTCACCAAGAGTTGGTATGCTCCGTCCTTGATGCATTTGACTTGGCCAATATCCCCCGTCTTCCTCTCTCGGATCTTGGCCATCTTATAGATGTCCCTTTCTCCCTTCCTTCATGCCTAACCGTTGGTAGAGCTCCTCATATGCCCGACCCCTTGCTTCACTGTCGGCTCACTCTTCAGCCTTATACACCATATTTTACTTCTCTATGATGTCCGCACTCCTATATAGGTATAGGCATCCGAAGCAATCTTTCTTCTATTACCGCCTTCTGGACATCATCATTTCACCACCAGGTATCCTTATCTTTGCTTCTCCTTCCCCTGGACACTCCAAACTACTCCGAGCCACCTTATGAATGCAAGTCGCCATCTTCATTGACACATTGTCCGCATACCCTCCTTCCTCCCAAGGGCCGTCCTTAATGACCCTCTTCTTGAACGCCTGAGCTACCTCCCCCTTGAGCTTCCACCACTTTGTTCTATTGACTTTGGCATGCTTATCCCGCTGGACATGAATTTGAAAGCAGAAGTCAGCAACCACCAGCTTATGCTGAGGTACAACACTCTCTCCAGGTATCACCTTACAATCTAGGCACACACGCCTATCCCTCTTCTAGAGAGAATGAAATCAATCTGGCTAGAGTGTTGGCCACTACTAGAAGTCACCAGATGTGCTTCTCTCTTTCTAAAGAGGGTTGTCGGTGTCAAAACCGGCGGATCTCGGGTAGGGGGTCCCGAACTGTGCGTCTAGGCGGATGGTAACAGGAGACGAGGGACACGATGTTTTTACCCAGGTTCAGGCCCTCTTGATGGAGGTAAAACCCTACGTCCTGCTTGATTAATATTGATGATGTGGGTTACAAGAGTAGATCTACCACGAGATCAAGGAGGCTAAACCCTAGAAGCTAGCCTATGGTATGATTGTTGTTCGTCCTATGGACTACATCCATCCGGTTTATATAGACACGGAGAGGGCTAGGGTTACACAGAGTCGGTTACAAAGGTAGGAGATCTACATATCCGTATCGTCAAGCTTGCCTTCCACGCCAAGGAAAGTCCCATCCGGACACGGGGCAAAGTCTTCAATCTTGTATCTTCATAGTCTTGGAGTCCGGCCGATGATGATAGTTCGGCTATCCGGACACCCCCTAGTCCGGAACTCCCTCAGTAGCCCCTGAACCAGGCTTCAATGACGACGAGTCCGGTGCGCATATTGTCTTCGGCATTGCAAGGCGGGTTCCTCCTCCGAATAATTTATAGAAGATGGTGAACATCAGGAAGTGTCCGGCTTTGCAAAAATAAATTCCACATACCATCGTAGAGAGAATAATATTACACAAGATCAATCTGCTGACGTATTCTGTGGTGTGACGTCACACCACTCCCAAGCCTTTACTCGAATTGTTCTTACTGTTCCACCTCAGCGCGTATAGCGAGGCAGTTTCCTTGGCACGTCTTGTCGAAGCAGAGATCGTGTTCCCCTTATTCCGGGATTCCCATCAATACGGACGTGCGTAACCCAACCGCGCCCGTTGCCACGCCCCCTCCATCGAAGGCGGGTTCCAAACGGTCACGGGGACGGCTCTTGGTATTCTTCCTCTTTATAATGAGACCAAGGCCCGTTCTTTTTATTCAATCCTCTATCGAATCCGCCCCTCTCCCCGAGTTCCAACACCCAGGGCTCCAAATTCAGGTACCTTCGATCTTCGACAATGTCCGGTCCTGACCTACGAGGCCGGTGGATTCCCTCCTCCGTCACGGAGGAGGACGTGCTAAAGATGAGAGGTGCCAGGTACTTAACCTACGAAATTTCGCATAGGCTGCCTGCCTGAGGGCAAGTTATCCCAACTCCCGAGCCTGGCGAGAGCGTCGTGTTCATGTATCACTTCCGTCGGGGTTTAGGCTTCCCGAGGATCTCTTCCTGAGGGGGCTCATGTTTTACTATGGGCTGGAATTCCACGACCTGGCTCCGGAGTCCATCCTCCACATCTCATCATTCATTGTCGTCTGCGAAGCCTTCCTCCGCACTACCCCTCACTTCGGCTTGTGGCTCAAAACCTTCCACGCGGAGCCGAAGACGGTTGAGGGGCGTCAGGCAGAGTGCGGCGGGGCGGTTATAAGCAAGAGGGCCGAAGCTCCATGGCCCAAGGGCTCTTTCCAGGAGGAGCTCGGCTTGTGGCAATAGGAGTGGTTTTATATCACCGCTCCCCGGGGCAGCAGGTAGAAGCCGCCGCCCGTCTTTCGCTCGGGACCTCCACAACAGCTGACGTCATGGGTCAACAAGGGGCGTGACTGGGGGCCGCCCAAAGATGCCACCCCTTTTGCAGGACCGGATTTGAGGCCTCCAAGAAAGGGAGATCAATCTGGTCGCAGTGGTGCAGGTCATGTTGATCCGGCGCCTACTGCCCTGCAAACGTCGCCCCCTCCGCCTGTGGGAATTTAATCCGGAGGGGCCACGAGCTCTTCAACACTTCATGGGTTTGACTCCCATGGAGATGTATAAACTGTTCTTCGGATCGCAAGAGACGCATCCGGAATTGACCGAGGATGCTGGCCTAAGCTGCAATCGCCCGGACACTCAAGTAAGTAGCCCCTTGTCCAGACACACTGTCCATTTATTTATCGTGAGCTTGCCTTTTAACCAGCTATCCCTGGACAGGAGTGGATAGCGCAGGCAAAACTGATACGGTGTCCGGCCCCCCTCCCTGAGACCACGCAGGATCCCGTGTTAATCAAAATGTTGGAGGTCGCACCTTCGAATGAGGGCGAAGGGGGGTACGGGGAAACTGTCACCTCTACCAAGGAGGTTTTTAGTAAGGGAGGAATCGAGAGTCCCTCCCTCCAGGGGGAGAAGAGGAATGCTTCCGAAGACCCGGAGGCCAAGGCCTCAAAGCGGGAAAAGAAATATGTACCGGAAGGTCCTGCGTCAGAAAGCGCCCCGGCCCTACTGTCTCCTCGGAGGAATCAGCCCTCTAACGAGCCGTAAGTGAAAAAGGGGGATTTTATAATTATCTGACACCCCTGCTTAATGTATAAAGGTAACCGAAGTTTTTACCTTGTAGTTCGGATCTCAGCCCATCTCAGCACAGCTCATCTTCGGGAGACCTTCGTCCGGAGATGATGGAAAGCGAAACATGTCCATCTGCCGCCCCATCGCGCGGGGCGGACGACCCTGAGGTGTCGTCGTGGAGGGTCTCCCCGAGTCCGACGGGGCCGGAGAGTTCGGCGCCCATTGGAATACGGCCGGTGGAGCTGCAGGATTTGCTTAAGAGGGCATCCATCTCAGAAGATCACTGCGCATTAATGGGTGGTGTGATTGAGAGGATCTCGTCCGCCGAAACCGGCTTGTATGAGGTCGTCGGAAGTTTACTGACGGGATTTGAGGTACACAAAAAATGACATACCCGTTGACAGTTTTGCACATGAAGTGCGCCCTGTATAGATAGTAGCCCCTGAGACTTGGTATGCTGTCGAAAACGACAGCGTGCCTAGGATCATAATCTCAGTTATTAACTGTCGCCTTTCCCATGCAGGTGGCGAAACGTTCGGTGGCCAGCCGGACTGATGAATTTGCCAAGCTGAAGAAGCAACTCGACACTGCGGATGCGGACATCTCGCTGGTCAATAGACGACTTGATGAGTCACAAGGTATGTGGTTGCTCCGCGGTTGCTTAGTAAGGGAGCTGACGCCCGTTCCTTACAAATTGTATGCTAGATGCAGATGGTGCCGCTGCTGTGGAAGACCTTCGAGCAGAACTTGCTCAGGCCAAGGAGCAAGCCAGAAAAAGCAAGGCGGCTGCTCACTGCCGAAGCAGGGAGGAGATGGCCGGAATGGCCGCGAAATTAAAAGTTGCTACCGACCGCCAGGAGGTTCTTGAAAGAGAACGTCGAGTAGAACAAGAGGACCTGAAGAAGGCCGACGCCGAAGCCAAGGATGCCCGTAGTGCGATGCGGGCTATGAAGGAGGAACTGCGTCAAATCCGAGACATTGTGGCTGGAAAGCCCTTTATGCTGCGCAGGAAGTTCACGGATCCGAAGTATGCTCAGCTTGGCCGATTGTATGGTGCGGAGGATCCTTATCTGGACTTGGCAGCGAGTGCGGTGGACGCAGTCGGGCACTTCCGAAGCCGGAAGGGTCACGAAATGGAAGAGCTTTTCTGGTCTCAATTCCATAGTCCGGAGCGTCAACTTCCGCTGAGTGATCGGCTGGTTGAGTGGGCTGAGCTAAATAGACTGTCCGGACTTGCCATGACGGATGTGGTCACTCATCTGTGGCCGGGAAGACCCAAGCCGAAGAGTTATTTTGGCTTGTTGCAGCAATTCCTTGGGGCAGTGCCGCATATTAAGGCGATGAAGCGGTCGGCATGCATAGAAGGTGCACGGATGGCTCTCGCTCGTGGTAAGACATACTGGGCGGAGATGGATGTCACCACTGTTGCATCCCGGGGTTCGGACAAAAGTCGATTCCCCACCGAGCACTATTTTGAGGAAGTCCTGCCGGGCGCTCGTATAATAGAGGCACAGTGCTCGAAAGATGTTATGTTTGAATGATATGTATGATTTCTGAGATTATATTTATAATGCAATAACTTTTTATACTTGTGTGCTCAAGTATTGAACTATCTCCTGTGCGGCCGTATATGTATGAATAACCTGAAAGTTGTAGTCTTTGGCTTCAGCCCCCACGCACATGGTGCGGGGGTGTTTGCAAAAATAAAAAGGCGCTTTTTCACACTTAATCCAACGTCTTGGTCCTTTTAGGGAGGTGATAGCATAGCAAACTAGGCAACCGGACTATAATGCTTTATCACTTTCACTTAGCCATAGGAGCTCGAATGTGGGGCTACTATATAGCCCCTTGCGGCACCGCTCCTCTCCGAACTTCGGGGCGCATATGTGCCTGACCGGGAAGCGGTCCTTCATCAAAGTGGAGGAATTCTAAACATTCCAATGGTCGATCAGGTGGTTGACCAGTCTCTCGCTATATCATGACAGTCAGTTTTCGGCTTTCTCTACTGAGGCGCTCGCCCGGCCGAACCGGGACAATCGCAGTAGTTCTCCTGGTGCTGCGTTAGCCGATGATACGGAACGTAAGGCAGCAAAACACAGGAGCCAGGCAAACCCAACATTTGACCAAAGACATGATTCGGAGCTGATGCATATAAGGCCTAACTCGAGACACCGAACACTCCCTGAGGTGTTTGGTCTTTATGATATTGGGCAGAATAATACCCTAAGCCCCTAGTGTCCAGGTACGGGCGGGAACTTCTGGTGCGGCCGATGCCAAAACGCCAGCCTCCTCTTCGGCTATGTTGGGAAACCGGGGGATGTGTATCAACAAGAGACATTAAGAAAGGTTTACGCAGGGTCTTAATCTGAAAAGAATCCTTGCAACGGGTCCCTGCTGCACGTCTGCGCCTGTGTCTCCGTTGTGCTGTATCCTGGATGGGTGTAGCACGTGCTTCATCTGTAAAAGAGAAGGACTTAGTTTCTAAGAAATATCGTACAAAAAATTGTATGAAATAAAGTATAATTTGGAAGATGAAGAAAGTTGAGCTTTATTGGCTCTCATCATTTATACGCACAGCCCCTTGTAAAGGGGATATGCGGCTGGAAGCCCCTTGTTAAGTTAAACCGGACTAGCCTAACCGTGTCCGGGGTCTGAATGACCTGTGGTTAGGGGCCTTGACCTGCAAGGTCGGAGTGGCTGTCAAGGCAGCCCCACGCTCTCTGTTGTCGAGGGACACTCGTAGTTACTCTTTAAATGAGATTATGCCGCGTGGACCGGGCGTTGTAAGAATAAGAGGCATGTAGTGTGGTATGGCGTTAAAGCGGGCGAAAGCTTTGTGCCCCAATAGTGCTTGATGGCCACTGTTAAATGGGGTGCTGCGAAGAATGGGCCTTTCGCGACGGAGGTTGTTGGATGAACCGACCACGACCTCTAGTGGTACGGAGCCCATATGATTGGCTTGAAGGCCTGGCATCACTCCTTTAAGGGAAGTGCTGTTATGTCGAATGTTGATATGGTTTATCCCCATTCTACGGACGGTCTCCTGGTATGGCAGGTGCCGCACTCTGTTTTCGTGTTATCACATGAAGTGAGTTCAATGTTTTGACTTCTAGTGGGAAAGTCTTCTGTTGTCCGGAGTGCTGCTTTTGGGGTTCGTCACTTCCACTTGGTGTGTCGAGCCCCTTGTGTTCGGCATTAAGTCGGCCAGACTGCTTGAAGACCCAACAATCTCTGTGGGTATGGTTTGCAGGCTTTCCGGAGGTACCGTGTATTTGACATAGCCTGTCCAGAATCTTATTTAAGTTCGATAGCTCATCACTGTTGTCCTTGAGGGGCAGTGTTTTGTTATTCGGCCGAGAGCTTTTGAATCCGGCGTTGACCGCCGTACTATTTGGGCCATTTTCCTAGTTCCGGCACTGATCTTTTTTGCGTCGTGATTTCCCATTTCCATCCCTGACTTCGGATGTACTCGGGTCGCTGGTGCTACATCTAGCCAGCCAGCTGTCCTCCCCTGCACAAAAACGGGTCATGAGGCTTGTTAGTGCGGCCATTGTTCTTGGTTTTTCTTGGCCGAGGTGTCTGGCGAGCCATTCGTCTCGGACGTTGTGTTTAAAGGCTGCTAAGGCTTCAGCGTCCGGACAGTCGACTATCTGGTTATTTTTAGTGAGGAACCTATTCTAGAATTTGCGTGCTGACTCTCCGGGCTGTTGAGTTATGTGACTTAAATCGTTTGCATCCGGAGGCCGGACATAAGTCCCCTGAAAATTTGCTCGAAACGCATCCTCAAGCTCTTCCCAACTTCCGATGGTATTTTCCGGGAGGCTTTTAAGCCAATGCCGAGCTGGCCCTTTGAGCTTGAGGGGTAGGTATTTAATGGCATGGAGATCGTCTCCTCTGGCCATATGTATGTGTAGGATATAATCCTCAATCCAGACTTCGGGGTCTGTTGTTCCGTCATATGCCTCTATGTTTACGGGTTTGAATCCCGCTGGGAATTCATGATCCAGTACCTCATCGGTGAAACATAGTGGGTGTGCGGCGCCCCTATATTTGGGTGTGCCGTTGTCTTCAGATGTTCGGCGGGTTATGTTGCTTCCTGGAGTCTTCTTTTTTGGTCCGTAAATAGATCTGACTGGGTAGTCTTTTCTCCGAGGATCTTTATGTTGATCGTGTGCCGGCTTGTGTGCAGCGCCCCTTGTTGCTCTTGGCCTGTCATCTGGTCGTCTATCCGGCCAGGCGGCTTCTTTCTTTTTTGACTGCGTGGGCTCTAAGGCCTCCTCGTCAAATTCGGGCAGCAGCTTGCGCTTCGGGTAGCTCTTTGTCTGGTGACTAGCGCCATGTTTATGTGCGCTGTTGAGTACTTTGCTCCATCTCATTCTGAGTGCGTCCTCCGCTATTTTGAGCTTCCGCTTTTTCTTCTTCAAGCTTCTTGCCGTGGCGACGAGCCTTGTGCGCAGATTCGTGTGTTCTGGTGATGTGATATCATCTTCGCTGGGGATGGGTTGCTTGTCCAGTTCACGTCCCGCTGGCTACTTGGTGACGTGTGCGTCGTCCACTGCTTCGCCCTGCTCTAGGGCCTTGTCCGTATGGGTGCCATTTTTATCGAGGCCGGTCTTCGGGCGGCGCTTGCGTCGCCGTTTTGGTTGTTTGTTGGGGGAGTTATCCTTCGCCACGTCCCGTTTTTCCTCATTGTCGCTTCCTTTAGGTGTACCCACCATGTATACGTTGTGAGTAGGGGTGGCTTTCCAGTGCCCGGTGGGCGCAGGTTCTTGGTCGTCTCCGGCATCGTCGTCCATACCGTCGATGTTTTCGGAGTCGTAGTCTAGCATGTCAGTTAGATCGTCGACATCGTCTACCAAGTGGGTGGTGGGTGGGTTTTGAATTTCTTCGTCGTCCGCATCCCAACCGTCCTGACCGTAGTCCGGCCAGGGCTCTCCCGATAACGAGAGATACTTTAGCGAACTCAAGATGTCACCAAAAAGGTGTCCGCTACGGTGAACTCCCTGATCGGCGCCCAATCGGATTTGACCGGAGGAGGCACGGGAGGTTCGGAGTCCGGTAAGGAGTCCGGCGCCTCGGAGTCACAAGCTTCATGAGGGACAAGGTCACTGTTCGGCTCTATCGCCGTAGAGGTTGCAGCCCCCGAGGCGGTGTCTAGCCATCCGTCCTCGATCTGCGCAGCCGGCTCCGAATTGAAGATCGGAGCGGGTTCTAGTGCGGCCTCCAGGGTATTGCCTGGCTACAGAGCTAAATCATGCTCGCCGTGACAGTGTGGCACGCTCGGCTGTGGCTCGGATCCGTCGAAGATCAAGTCCTCGCGGATGTTGGCCGTGAAGTTTAAACTTCCAAATCTGACCCGACGGCCAGGGGTGTAGCTTTCGATCTGCTCCAGATGGCCAAGCGAATTGGCCCGCAGTGCAAAGCCGCCGAATACGAAGATCTGTCCGGGGAGAAAAATCTCACCCTGGACTGCGTCATCGATGATGATCGAAGAAGCCATCGAGCCTATCGGTGAAGACACAGAGGAACTCTCAATGAAAGCACCAATGTCGGTGTCAAAACCGGCGGATCTCGGGTAGGGGGTCCCGAACTGTGCGTCTAGGCGGATGGTAACAGGAGACGAGGGACAGGATGTTTTTAGCCAGGTTCGGGCCCTCTTGATGGAGGTAAAACCCTACGTCCTGCTTGATTAATATTGATGATGTGGGTTACAAGAGTAGATCTACCACGAGATCAAGGAGGCTAAACCCTAGAAGCTAGCCTATGGTATGATTGTTGTTCGTCCTATGGACTACAGCCATCCGGTTTATATAGACACCGGAGAGGGCTAGGGTTACACAGAGTCGGTTACAAAGGTAGGAGATCTACATATCCGTATCGTCAAGCTTGCCTTCCACGCCAAGGAAAGTCCCATCCGGACACGGGACAAAGTCTTCAATCTTGTATCTTCATAGTCTTGGAGTCCGGACGATGATGATAGTTCGGCTATCCGGACACCCCCTAGTCCGGAACTCCCTCAAGGGTGTTAGCTACAATCATGTTATAGGCTAGAGCAAAGCTTAAGACATCTTCTCCTTCTTGATTCATGATGCCATAGCCAAAGCCCCCATGCGCCCCTTCAAAACTTGTGTTAGATGTACCCACGTGCCAATTGAGGTCTCCTATGAAGAGCTTCTCGCCAATCGATACAATCCTAACCATGTCTTCTAGGCCTTCCCAGAACTCCCTCTTGGTGTTCTCATTTTGGCCTACTTGCGGTGCATAGGCGCTAATAACATTGAGAACTAAGCCCCCAACTACCAGCTTGACCATGATAATCAGGTCCCCATGTCTCTTGATGTCTACCACTCCATACTTGAGGCTTTTATTGATCAAGATGCCTATGCCATTTCTGTTTGCAGCCGCCCCCATGTACCAGAGCTTGAAGCCAGTATCCTCCACCTCCTTGGCCTTCTATCCCCTCCATTTAGTTTCTTGGACGCAAAGGATATCAACACCTCTCCTCACCGCTACATCAACTAGCTCCCGAAGCTTCCTTGTTAGAGATCCTACATTCCAGCTACCTAAGCGAATCCTCCTAGGCTCGGCTAGCTTCCTTACCCTTTGCACTCGTTGAGTCAAATGCAAAGACCCTTGCTCATTTTCCACTACATCCGGGTGACGATGTAGTGCGCCACTAAGGATGCGATGACCCGATCCTCACTCACTTGCCACCGTATCCAGATCAATATACGGCGCGCCACCAGGGGCTGACGGCCTGGACCTTGCCCATTTTCCACCACACCCGGGTTCCGATGTGGCGCTTCGCTGCGAGGGTTACGCCCCAATGAAAATCTTTTGGGTTTCAACTCCATAGGAGTGGCTGAGTTTTGACGTTGGCTTGCCAAGCCTAGCACAACCCTCCTCCTTTACCCGGGCTTGGGACCTGCTATGTTGAGACAACATAGGCGGAGTTAGTACAAAGAACATGAGAAGTAACAAAAAATACATCCAAGTCCGTAGACCACCTAACAACGACTACAATCACTGGAACAAGCCGAAAGCGCGCCATTGTCATCACCCCTCCCTTATCAGAAACCGGCAAATCATGTTGTAGTAGATAGTCAGAAAGTTGTCGTGCTAAGGCCCGAAAGGAACCAGAACAACAACCGTCGCTGATGAAGAGAAGCGTAGATTAGAAGGATCCAACCTTTAGACACATGAACGCAGACAAAAAAATGCTGGATCCAAAAAGATCCACCGAAGACAAAGACCAACTGAATCTCGTGTGATCTGCCAGAGTAACACCTCACATGCCTACCAACGACGCTTGGCGCACCATTAGAATGAGGTCTAGGCGGTGAGAACCTTATTCCATTTTCAGAAAGCCACCGCCGCTTGGTCTTCCTGAGCAGGACACAAACCCTAACATACTTGAAAATACATCTAAAAACGAAGGAGGATCCCTCTCACCAGCAAGGACCAAGATCCACCATGCAGCCATGGCTGTAAGGCCATGAGAGGCGAGGTAGATCCAATGATGGGAGGAGGCAGCTAGGAACACTCAGATAGGAGCTCTCGTCCGCAGTAGTCATAGGGAAACAAAATAGTTCAAACTCGAATTCAAATCGCACATATGTTTTAGTTGTGCCCTTTAACCGCCCACAAATGATCAATCAAATCTTTCTTGAGATGCCCATGAGTTGCTCGATGCCAAATTTGTTGGTGCATTTTAACAAACCCATCAAATGTGGTTGGATTTCTAATGTGGAAGTTGGATACGATCACATAGGTTCAAAAATTCTAGACCTCCGGCATCTTCACCTTCATCCTCCATAATCATGTTGTGCATGATCGCACAACATGTCATCACCTCCCACAAGGTCTTCGGATTTCATTGTTTAACAGGTCCACGAACAATTGCAAAACAGGCATGGTGCACTTCAAATGTCCTCTCTACATCATTTCTAGCTCCTTATCTTTGGGAAAGTCAAATCTTTTCTGTCCAACTCGCTCAGAGATGGTGTTGTAGAGTGTAGCCCACCGAGGATAGTTACCATCAACCGTATAGTGACTCATGTTGTATTGATGACATTGACAATATAGTTGCGAGGAGCCTAGTTCTTCAGTCAACCTAGCAAACAATGGAGACATTTGAAACACATTGATGTCATTGTGAGACCTGAGCATGCCAAAGAAAGCGTGCCAAATTCAAAGGTCATGTGATGCAACTGCTTCAAGAATGATGGTGGGCTTCTTAACATGGCCTTTGATATTGCCTTGCAGAGCTTTCGAGAAGTTCTTCCATCTCTAGTGCATGCAATCAAGAGATCCGAGCAAACCTGGTCACCCTCTTGCTTTGAGCATTGCAAAGAGCCTTTCAGTGTCTATGATAGTTTGTTCTCTTAAGTACTGAGGTCCAAACACCTCAACCACCGTAGTAGAAAATCCAACCATGGCATCTCTACATGTGCTCTCAGACATCTGGAGGTATTCGTCCCACGAATCTACAGCCGTGCCATATGCAAGCATCCATAATGATGTTGTGCACTTCTGATAACTAGATAATCCAATTCTTCCTACAACATCCTTCTTCAAGATGAAGTAGTCATCATAGGACTTTACACCATTGTAGAGGCGATCGAAGACATTTTGTTCCTATTCAGCACTCGATGACCTTCGAAATTGAGAACATGCTCTTCCACATGCTCCGTGTCTGCAAGGACTTCCTGCATCATCTTTGTTTCATCTACATAATCCTCCTCCTCAGACAACTCAACGTAGTGCTCGTAGATGTACTCCATGCACAAATCCATTACTTCAAAGAAGGGACGAAACAATTAGCATGTGCATCTCACCAAACACTTGCCGAGCGTGTTGACCCCCACAGGGACAGATGGTACCTATGTGGTGGACCAATGAGAGATTTGGAGCAACAGCTTAGGCAAAGCGGCATGACGGCCGGGTGGTGCGATGAGGAATAGAGAAGCGGGGTCCGGTGTGGTTTTGGGTAGGTGATACGTCTCCAACATATCTATAATTTTTTATTGTTTCATGCTACTATATTGTCATTTTTATATGCTTTATATGTCATTTTATATTATTTTTGGGAACTAACCCATTAACTTAGTGCCTAGTGCCAACTGTTGTTTAATGCTGATGACCCACAAGTATAGGGGATCACAACAGTCTTCGAGGGTAGTATTTCACCCAAATTTATTGATTCGACACAAGGGGAGCCATAGAATATTTATGAGCCTTGGTAGTTGAGTTCTCAATTAAACCGCACCTGAAAAGTTAAGTCTCTGCAGTGAAGTATTTAGCAGCATAGTAGTATGATAGTTTGATACTAGCGGTAGCAGCAATAGTAACAATAACATTGATAGTAGTAGTTTTGTAGTGATTGTAACACTAGTAGCAATAGTAGTAACTTAGCAAAGACAATATGAGCAAACTAGAGCTATACACAATAGCTCCAATTCATCAATTCGATGTAGGCATGTATTTCGTATATAGTCATACATGCTTATAATAAGAACTTGCATGACATCTTTTGTCCTACTCTCCTGTGGCAGTGGGGTCTATAAGGATATCTAAGGGATATTAATGCCTCCTTTTAATATATAACTGGAAGTATCCCAATTATTGTCACCTTAGGGTCTACGGTTCAGAACAATAAAAAGTGCATACAACTAGCAGATATGATCAAGAACTCAAATATATTGATGAAAACATAAAGGGTTTAGATCTGAAATCATGGCACTCGGGCCCTAGTGACAAGCATTAAGCATAGCAAAGTCATAGCAACATCAATCTCATAACATAGTGCATACTAGGGATCGAGCCCTAACAAATTGACTCGATTACATGACAAATCTCATCCATCTCGTTCACCGTACAACAAGCCTATGAAGGAATTACTTAGTCCCGGTGGTGAGCATCATGGAGCTATTGATGAAGACAGGTTGATGATGATGATGATGATGAAATCCCCTCTACGGAGCCCCAACAGACTCCAGAACAGCCTCCCCAATGAAGAACATGAGGCGGCGGTGACTTCATATCGTAAAATGTGAAAACTTCTTCTTATATTTTTTCTCGGGAAGACGGAATTTATAGGCTTGGAATTAGGTTAGATGGTGACCTGTGGGCCCCACAAGACATCAAGGCGCGCCCTGGGGGGTAGGCATGCCCTATTGTCTTGTGGGCAACAGGTGGACCCTCTCCGGCGTATCTTCATTCCAGTATTTTTATTTATTCAATAAAAAAATCTCAGCAAAGTTTCGTCTGATTCCGAGAACTTTTATTTCTCCACAAAAACAACACCATGGTAGTTCTGTTGAAAACAACGGCAGCCCAGGTTAGTTTCATTCAAATCATGCAAATTAGAGTCCAAAGCAATAGCAAAAGTGTTCAGAAAAGTAGATACATTGGAGCCGTATCAACTCCCCAAGGTTAAATCATTGCTTGTCGTCAAGCAATTCAGCTGACAAACTCAAAGTGATAAAGAAAAACTTTTACAAACTTTGTTGTTTCTGTTGCTGCATATAGACTTAGCTAGTAACCAGGTTTTCAACAAAGATCATGAACTAACCATGTGAATGATAGCACTTAGAACTCACATTTACTCATATCAATGGCATAATCAACTAGCGAGCAATAATAACATATCTCAATGCCAACAATTTGTTAAAATAATCATGATATAATATGATAACATGGTATCTCGCTAGCCATTTCTGAGACCGCAAAACATAAATTCAAAGCACCTCTGAAGTTTAAGCAATGACCGAACAATGTAATTCAGGGTAGAAGTGATCCAGTCATGCTCATATCCAACATTAACTAGACTCAATGCATGTTAAACTAAGAATGACAATAGCGCTCTCTGTGTTGGTGCTTGAATGAGAAGGTGATGGCTCAACAATAAAAGTGAATGACATGAAAGTAAATAGAAAGTCCCTTTGCGGAAGTACCAGAGATCAGAGCTTAAAATAGAGATGAATACAACTTTGAGTGGTGTGCTTTTCCTGTCAATGCCACAATAAAGGATTTCAATATCTTCCATGCTAAACACATTATTGGTGGTTACCATGCAGAATGGAAAATCTCAACTCCCCCACAATGATACAATCACAAGCCATGGCTAGTCGAATCCACATGCGCCCTCCAAACAATCATCCTTCCAGGGGGAGCTTTGTGTTATTATATTATTCCTTGTTTTTGATTGGCAAGACTGGGCATCCCAATTACCCGCCTCTCTCATCCAAGACAAGTGAATAAACTCTCATCGTGAGAATAACCCCCTTACCATCACTACAAAAAAAGACACATCCGTGACATTTTGGGCCGAACGAAAACTTTTTCTGTCATACATATGACACTTCTAATGACGATAATTGTGACAAAACCCGGTATCATCATAGATGTGGTGGGCTCCTACTTCTATGACAAAAAATCATGACAGAAAATGGGCTTTTCGTCCTGGGTGAGCCGGAGACGCAGCTGCATGACATTCTTTGGGCCGTCCATGATGAAAAAAACCGTGGTAGAAGCGAGGGCGAGGAAAATTTCGGGGAGTTCCCGGTTACGGTGGGTGGCCGGGGGCCGAGCGATGCACGTTTCTCTCGTACATGTACGCGCGTGTGTGCGAGGCGTTGGCTCTAACTGAACCCGAGCGAGGCGTTGGGCTCTAACTGAACCCGAGCGAATGCACTGCAGGCTACGCATTACTGAACCCGGGCGATCGATTCCTTCACTACAGTGAACATTGTGGGGGGGGGGGATGGATGAACAGTGAGTGGTGGGAGTGGATGAACAGGACCCGTGGCGTTGCCTCTGGATGAACAAGACCCCGATCGATCGAGCCGGTTGGGGCTTGATGTCTACTACACAACCTTCTTCTTGTAGATGTTGTTGGGCCTGCAAGTGCACAGGTTTGTAGGACAGTAGCAAATTTCCCTCAAGTGGATGACCTAAGGTTTATCAATCCGTAGGAGGCGTAGGATGAAGATGGTCTCTCTCAAACAACCCTGCAACCAAATAACAAAGAGTTTCTTGTGTCCCCAACACACCCAATACAATGGTGAATTGTATAGGTGCACTAGTTCGGCGAAGAGGTGGTGATACAAGTGCAATATGGATGGTAGATAAAGGTATTTGGAATCTGAAATTATAAAAACAGCAAGGTAACTAATGATAAAAGTGAGTGTAAACGGTATTGCAATGGTAGGAAACAAGGCCTAAGGTTCATACTTTCGCTAGTGCAAGTTCTCTCAACAATAATAACATAGATAGATCATATAACAATCCCTCAACATGCAACAAAGAGTCACTCCAAAGACACTAATAGCGGAGAACAAACAAAGAGATTATGGTAGGGTACAAAACCACCTCAAAGTTATTCTTTCAGATCAATCTATTCAAGAGTTCGTACTAGAATAACACCTTAAGACACAAATCAACCAAAACCCTAATGTCACCTAGATACTCCATTGTCACCTTAAGTATCCGTGGGCATGATTATACGATATGCATCACACAATCTCAGATTCATCTATTCAACCAACACAAAGTACTTCAAAGAGTGCCCCAAAGTTTCTACTGGAGAGTCAAGAACGTGTGCCAACCCCTATGCATAGGTTCATGGGCGGAACCCGCAAGTTGGTCACCAAAACATACATCAAGTGGCACATGATATCCCATTGTCACCACAGATAAGCACGACAAGACATACATCAAGTGTTCTCATAAAAGACTTAATCCGACAAGATAACTTCAAAGGGAAAACGCAATTCATCACAAGAGAGTAGAGGGGGAGAAACATCATAAGATCCAACTACAATAGCAAAGATCAGAATACATCAAGATCGTGCCATAGAGGGAACACGAGAGAGAACATGAGAGAGAGAGAGATCAAACACATAGCTACTGGTACATACCCTCAGCCCCGAGGGTGAACTACTCCCTCCTTGTCATGGATAGCGCCGAGATGATGAAGATGGCCACCGGTGAAGGATCCCCCCTCCGGCAGGGTGCAAGGAAGGGCTCTCGAGAGGTTTCTGGTGGCTACAGAGGCTTGCGGTGGCGGAACTCCTGATCTATCTTGATATTCGATGTTTTTAGGGTACGTAGGCTTATATAGGCGAAAGAAGTCGGTCGGGAGGTGATCGAGGGGCCCACGAGACAGGGGGGCGCGCCCAGTAGGGGGGGAGGTGCCCCCTATCTCCTGGCCTCCTCGAGGATCTTCTGACGTAAACTCCAAGTCTCTAGGATGAAATTCTTCCCAAAAATAACGCTGCCGAAGGTTTCATTCCGTTTGGACTCTGTTTGATATTCCTTTTCTTCGAAATACTGAAACAGGCAATAAAACAACAATATGGGCTGGGCCTCAGGTTAATAGGTTAGTCCCAAAAGTAATATAAAAGTGTATAATAAAGCCCATAATCATTCAAAACAGATAATATAATAGCATGAATGCTTCATAAATTATAGATACGTTGGAGACGTATCAGGGCTGGATGAACAGGACCCTGTGGAGGGCTGGATGAACAGGACGACCCCGTGGAGGGCTGGGTGAACAGTAGACGGTGGAGGGGTGGATGAACAGTGGCCCGTGGAGGGGTGGTTGAACAGGAGCCCGTGGAGAGCGGTGGTTGAATAGTAGCCAGTGGAGTAGCGCGCGGTGGAGGCTGGATGAACACAAGGCCGTGGATGAACAGTCGCAGGTGGAGGCTGGAGGAGGTCGACGGTAGCCCGTGGAGGCTGGAGGAGGTCGACGGTGGAGATGAACAGTGTCTCGTGGAGTCCCGTTTTGTGGTACACCACACCCCTCCCAATGAACAGGACCCCCGTTTCGACCGTAGCACTCCAACACAGGCCCGTTTCGTCCGTTTTGCAGTACACCACACCCCTCCCGATCAACAGGACCCCCGTTTGGACCGTAGGAGGTCCATTTCCTCCATTTTACGGTACGCCACACCCCTCCCGATCAACAGGACCCCCGTTTCGACCGTAGGAGGTCCATTTCCTCTGTTTTGCGGTACGCCACACCCCTCCCGATGAACAGGATCCCATTTCGAACGTGGCCGGTCAAACACAAGGCTGTTTCCTCCGTTCTGCGGTACGCCAGGCCTCGTTTCCATCGCATGTTCTGTCCAAGCCCTCCCGATGAACACGACCACACATTCCATTCCGACCCAGCCGGTTGGCTCCCCATGAACACGACGACCATGATGTTTCTCCGTTCCGACCCAGCCATATACACGAGCCCTGGTTGTACGTATATATGTGTGAGTAGGCGTTCGAGACCCCGCCCGTATGTACACATACATGGCCGTATTTTCTTTCTTGCACACTAGCCACTGTACGTACGTGTACATGCTACGTGCGTGCCTCTACTATGACACTCGCGCGCCTCTACATCGACCAGTATATATGTACGTACACGTTCACGACCAAAATGACAACGCTACGTACGCTTCGACCAGGTAGGTCCCGACTGTCAGGAGTTTCCTTGCGTGCGAAGATGTAGCTGGCGGGTCCCAGTAGTCAGGGGGGCAAATCGTTTGTTTTTTTGCCCGGACGCACTTCCTTGCATGCGAAGATGTAGCTGGTTGGTCCCAGCAGTCAGGGGGGAAATATTTTTTTCGCGAAATAAGGTGGCCCGCCCGGTGGGTCCCTGCTGTCAGGTGGAGGAATAATTATTTTGCGCGTAATAATGAGGCACTTCCTTGCTGCGGCCGTGGACCTAGCTGTTAGCCACTCCACATACAGTCCACTTCAGATGCATGTCGGTCGTTGACCATGTTGACCAGGCCACGCCAAGAGCACTAGGGCGGTGGACGACGGCGAGGCCTAGGAAGGGAACAAGACAGAGGCAGGGAAAACGCGGCAGTTGTTTCCCATGCGGAGGGGAGTACGGCTGCATGAGGGTTTACTGGTTTGTCTGCCGTTGCCGGAGAATAACAGCAGGTGTGGGTGAGTAGAGGGATGGCTAGGCCAGCGATGGGAGTATGGTGGGGCAGTGAGGCCTGCGCGGCGGCACAGCCGACCGCGGGGAGGAGGGAGCAGGCAGTCCCGCCGACGCTTGTTTGAGCGGCTGGAGCAGGAAGAGCAGAGATTGAAGAAGCACGATGGTCGTTGGATGGAAATCCAATAGTCACTGCTTGTGCGTCAACCATTTTTTAGGAAAGCCTCAAATATGTGGAAAACAACATACAACCCATCTGTCATTATTTCTAATAATTTACATCCCATTTGCTAATTCTTAAGGTTTTTTTGGAGCCCATATTCTTTTTGTTAGCATTACAGCCCATATTGTGGCCATGGTTAAAAAATTATACGAAATTGTGCATATCTCGGTGCGGTCCGAACTGTTTTTAATCCCGAAATTTCGAGTCACATTCAAACTGATTTTAAAAATAAATGTATATCAATATAAAGTCCAACAAATTGTCCATGCATAAAAATCAATGCAATTTAAAATCTCAAAATGAAAAAAAGAAATTTGAAACTAATTGCCGGTTTGATGTGTTTTAAAAATGTACAACCCATTTATCATTACTAATAGGCCATTTTCTCGGCCAGCCGAATGAAGCTCTCCTCGTCAAAAGATTTGCAGCCCAACAGGCCTGACAAAGTGACTTACTTGGCAAATCACAAAAAAACTGGGTTATGGCCATGGACCCAGCTGTCAGCCTCTCCACGTACAGTACTCTTCCGATGGAAGTCGGTCGTTGACCACATTGACCACGCCGCACCGAGAGCACCACAGTGGTGGACGACGGCAAGGCCTAGGAAGGGGACGACACGGAGCCGGGGAAGACGCGGCAGTGGATGCCCACGCGTAGAGAAGTATGAGGGTTCACTCATTCGGCTGCGGTGTGAGGCTGTTGTCGCCGCAGAATAACAGGGGGTGTGGGTGAGTGGAGGGATGGCCTGGCCAGCGGTGGGAGTAGGGGGCGGTGAGGCCTCTGCGGCATCACAGCCGGCCACGGGAGGCAGGAGCAGGCGGCACGACCAGCGCTGCTTTGGGTGGCTGGAGCAAGAATACCAGAGGTTGAAGAAGCACGATGGCCATTGGATGGACATCGTACGGTCACTGCAGCTAGAATCGTTCATATTGACTAAGTTCACAAAGCCCTCCATCCCCGTCAACTTAGTGGGCCCAGCTATCAGCCTCTCCACGAATAGTATACTTCCGATGGAAGTCGTTCCTTGACCACGTTGACCACGCCGAGTTCCGTTGCATGCATGCGTCCATGGGCATGGTGCGTCCCCACTGTCAGCATCTCACGTACAGTCATCTTTGCAGCGATAGCCTGGCCGGCGGTGGGGTAGCACTTCGCAGCGATGCGTGCTAAGCAGAGCCGCTAGCCGCCGAAGGCCAGACCAGGCGGTCCCGGCGATGCTGGATGAAGAAGACGAGAGATTGAAGGTGCATGACGGCTGTTGGATATAAATCCAATGGCTGTAGATGTCACAATCATTTGTTGACCAAGTTGACAACGCCCTGCGTAGGCTTCGACCTATTGGCCCACATGTTAGCATGCAAAAATGTGGCATATATTTAACCCATGTTTTCTAGAATGTACAGTTCATTTGCTGGGCTGGGTGAACAAATAATTTCGCGTCAATCAGGCCCATTTATATTTTCTAAGAAATCCCAGCCCATTTGCACTTCCTTGAAAAACACGAATTAGCCGGGCTCGTTATATTTTCTAAGAAATCACACGAATCCCAGCCCATGTCGAGAAGCACTAGCGTTGAGTGAGGACCTGGACCTGGAAAGAGTACATATTGCTACTGACTGTCTGAGAGTCGTCCGGGAAATCGAAGCACCAAAGAACCTTGGTGGACATTGTATGGTGTTTCATGAGATCAAAGAACGAAGCAATTTATTTAGGGATTGTATTTTTAGTCATGAACAGCGCGAATGTAATGAGGAGCCTCATAGACTAGCACGTATGGCTACGTCTCTTGATATAGGTAGGCATGTGTGGCTTGATGCACCACCTGCTCATTTATGTATCCCTGTAAGCATTGAACTTAGGCAATAAAGTGCGCTGTGATTCTCAAAAAAAAATGTTGGATTTGTTATATATATAATGTTATGTTAGAAGGAGCAATTAATATCAAAGAATAAACTGGAGAGGCACATTTTTTATATATAACTAATAAATTAACGAGTTATTGCTCAAAATAAAAATGAGCTTGTTATTATTAAATTGGTCCTTAAAATCTTTTGCAACCTTTTGTCTGCAATCACCAGGATTTTCCTTGCCTGTGAGTCAAAAACAACCAGGATTTTCCTTGCCAACTTCCGTTAAACATTTACTTTTATAAGTTAATAACACGTGGGATGTTTTTATAATGTATATATAAGTCTCTATAAAATATACGATAATAGTAATAATATAAATATATATAATGTGGTTAGAAGGGAAAACATAAATTGGACACATCATTATTATTCTTATATATAGATAAATAGAACAGAGACCTGCGTTTTATTAAAAAATACATTGGGCTGCCGATCTTTAAGAAAAAGCCCATAGGCCGGTATGGACCTCAAAAATTCAGTTGAAACCACTGTCTCCGTATGTCGTGGGCTACGCATGTTAAAATACAAAACCTAGGCCTAGCTAATAGTTGTTATCCCTCAAGAAAAAAAATGATACCAGATCCCCGAGCGAACTGGATTAAAGAGGGGGGCGGCGGCACGACTGAAGAAGCACATGAGGAGCGATTTTTTTTCTTCAGTGGATGGCTCTCGATAGCGTTTTTTACTTGCCTCTGCACCATACAACTTGTATTTTTAGCCTCCCAGTCTGCCGTGGTGGACCAGCAGCCCATTTTCTGGGCGGGCCAACCTACAGAAACCAGCACTCGATTTTTCATCAAGCCCCAAAAACAACGCAATACTATGTTTGTTTTGAGGCCGAAAACATTACGGCAGGGGTTGAGCAGGGGAGAGGGGAAGACAGAGTAATAAAAAGATTAAAAAGAGCTGATGCGCCATTGCTACCCTAACAAAGCAGGTGCAATTCTTCTTAGGAAGAAGGTGTGTCGTTGACACCCACACGTCACATACCCCACAGTAGGCATACTAACAAGTTCACACACAAATGCAACAGAAAAGGTAAACATTCGTATCAAACTCAGGTTCACAGGACACGTTCATATTCATAGCCAACATTCACTATCAACAACTCAAAAGATTCATATATACACAAGCTTAGCATATCTATGCATCCAAATGATTGATAGATCACATGACAATATTCATGCATAATTCACAAAAATATTCAGATATACACATGTTCAGTATGTTTATGCATCCAAATGATTGAGATCACAACCAATATGATCCATGGACGAACTTTAATTACCTAGGGTACAAACTGGTAAATGGTGTTCAGTCGGAGGTACTTCTTGCTAAAATTAGTTCTTGTACGAGTAAACTTTTGAGTACATAAGAGGCAGCACAGACAATCTGAACTTTGCTTGTAGGTTTATCCTCAAATAGTGGCCTCGTGCCGAGCGAGGTTTGAGCAACTTGGCCACTACTTTCATCCAACTAGTTTACTGGCTCATCTTGGTCATGTAGCTCGCCAAAATTCTACATTGCAGACGAGAAAGGAGGCTGTTGAGAAAATGAACCACCCAAATTTTTTGTGCAGCTCAACTGAAATGGAGCATCCTTGGCGTGCAGACTGATTAAGTGCTAGATGAATATACGCGTCAACCAACTTGTCTAGAATCTTTAGACTCCATGCCATATAGTTAGCTACCATATCTGCCGATAACCCAAAGGCACAAGTTGGGACCAAAGACTGGACTGTGTTCTTCTGGGCTATGCGCCAAGCAATAGTTTTGGCGTTCACTCTCCTAATACTTGGGAGTTTGACAACTGGTTGACGCCGGTTGATACTCGAATGAATATAGGCACTTCTTGTCAACATCGATGCTTGTCTGAGTGAACTTTGGAGTACATGGCAGCAGCATAAGTATCTGTCCATCTGATCATTTTGTGCAGTTCTACTGAAATCACCCAAGGCGATGATTTTCCTGCGAGTTCAGGCTCCAAGTTACTCCTTTATAAAATCGGCAAACAGTAGCACAATACCAAATTACCAATACATGACAAGCACAATAATCAGGATAAAGACCAGTACCAACCTATGTGAGGTAGCATATCAATTACTATTTCCTTTCACTGGAAGTCGAGATAAGCGACTGACAGGAAACGAAGGAAGCAAGCAAGCCGAGACAAAGCAACTGACATGAAGGGAAGGAAGCGGTCGAGGCAATTAAGCACCCAAAGTTTTTGAGCAGTTCCACCAAAATCGAGCATCCCTGTTGGCACATATATTGAGAGAGTGAGATTACTGTAGTAATGGGACTAGTTTATGAAACATACACTAACAAACAGAAGCACCCTCATTATCTTAATGGGTAAAGTTAGCAACATAGTAGTCTTGCTTAAAGAGAGGTATTAGTTTATTTAATCAGTGCCAATTAGCTCAACACTCAAAACATTGACATGTATCATAGGTTGCAAAACTTTAACGTGCCAAGATAAATGAGTTTCTCATGATAGTAGAAACACAGTACACAATACATATATAGGTACAACAAACTAATATGGCTGAAGGCCTTAGGCTGGTACCAACCTGAGCAAAATATGCTTATTCAAGTAATTCCGGAAGAGATGATAAAGCACTTACTAGAATCACTCAATAGCATATATTTTTGTGCACTTCAAATGTATGGTTGAAATAACTCTTGTTTACCAGTGGTGAGATTATATCGAAAGATTATCAAGAACTTCTAGCAGAGTTAAAGCACTGCCTGGGATACAGTTCATTGTATTCTCTAGTGCAGTTCCACTAAAATGTACGATTGGCACAACATGATCCATGTTTGCACAAGTAGGAAAAAGGTGAAACCTTCATTAGCTTAGTGAGAAAGGATAGAAAGAAAATAGCATTATTATGTCATGACACTACCAAGATTCCCTCCCTGCTCCACCACATGATTCACCTCCAGATACATATATACACGTACATGATTCAGCATAGGGTGCTACTAAAGATTTGTTTAACTCTAACGGGAAAATTAGGCAGCAATAAATTAGTGCTACTTAAGTACTCCTAATTAATTAAGCGACCTTGCAGGAGAGACGACAGAAGTGGAAGGGCTCCCTGGAGGATCGTCTCACATGTAAGGGAGACATTGCCGGAGCCCTTGAATGGCCTCGACTGAGGCCCCGGCTTCAGCAAGATCAACTTGGCACTATTGATCGTGTAGAGCTGGGTCACACATGCATCCAGAATCCGGTTAATTAGTATGATGTGTCGTTAAGCCAAGTACTACTATGCTGCATTTCTCTATCTATCTCTACTCTATTATCTATTACTCTTATACTCTTACAAAAAATAGATTTGGTGATCTTGTTGTTAAGTGCATCTCGATGTTACGTGCAACGAACGAGCATCTTGCTAGTCTTCCAAGTAAATTAAGACTAGTAGCAACACAGCAATACAACACCACTAGCAAGATGTCAGGATAACATGGGACGGTACCATCGTGTGATCTTCTTCATTTCCTCCTCCTCCTCCTCCTTCTTCTTCTTCCTCTTCATGCTCTGTTTCTCTTTCTCCTCACCAGTTGGTGAAACCAAGTACATGATTGGCGTTCTAGTTTAGAATTGGTTTTGTCAGTGAGGGAGTACAAGTGTACTAGTAAAAAATAGCATTATTTTCTCATGGCAGTCGGAAAATAGAGATGAACACATGCATTAAATATCATTCTTACCTAAAGGAAGGTTATGGCGCCAATATGGATGATGAGGATTGGAACAAAGATCTCCCTTTGTGCAGTTCCACCGAAATGAACCAACTGTTCCATTCTGACATTCCAGTTAAACAGTACAAAAGTCACTTATTTTAAGAAGAGTTTTGTGCAGTGCACCAAAAGGTCACAACAGCAACTAGGTGAATTGGATATCCCTGTTTGCACAAAAAGGTACAGAGGAAACAATCAGAGTCTCAAACAATTACATGCAAAAACATTTGGCTAAACTTGTCGTGGCTTATAACAGTGGCATGGCTTCATTTTTACCAGGGACATTAGATTAAGAACAACTAAATATTTGGTATAAGGGCATGGGACAGTGGGTGCACCAGCAGTCCAGCACCATATACGTAAACAGGGGCATAAAGTGGTGATTCATAGTTTGTTCCCCCGAGAAACAAACATCCAAGAAACATATCTGGGTTGGTCCCATTTTTGTTCACTCTAGCCACCTACTCCTACGTGTGGATAGCAAATCTAGTCCTGGTCATACCACTGTGTACATCATTACCCCTATATTTCCCTTTTCGACCAAGATACCGGTTGGATGACCAGTCTGTACTACTTTCACCCCCTTTCCTTCCTGTTTGTACCAAGTCCGATGTACATACTAAATCCCCCCACCCCCACTTTATTTCTTGTTTGAACCAAGTACTGCCTCCGTCCGGAATTACTTGTCATCAAAATGGATGTGTCTAGAACTAAAATACATCTAGATACATCCATTTCAATGACAAGTATTTTCGGACGGAGGGAGTACAAGATTCGACTCCATAAAGTAGCTTTACCTCTAACAATAGAAGAAAAAAATACTAGGTGACGTTGGACCATCCGATCGAGAGGGGCTGTGAGGTAGAAAATGATGCACATGCAGCGACGTAGCAAGCTGGGGAGGTAGAGCTAAGGCGGTTTCAAACAAAGATATACCTGAAGGTCGTCGTGATTTGGATAGGTGGGCGGTGGGAGGCCGGACCCGCCCATAGGCAACGACGAAGGGATCGGAGGACCACCCGCGCCGGTGCTTGGCCCGAGATAACGGTGCAGCCGGCAGTGGGTCTCCTCCATCGCTATCGACGACGGCCTAAACGCTGCCCCTCCTCCCCTTCACCGGCGGAGGGGGATACGTCCGGATCTATAACCAGCGGTGAGGATAGAAAGCCAGTGTTTTTTGAAAGGAGAAAGACAGTGTTACTACCCCTATCTTGTTTAGATCAAGAGAGGATGAGAGTGTGTGAATAGAGCAACCCTAGCAAGCAAGCGCGGAGGCTCCGGCCTATATATACGTAGTGGGGTAGTTTTCCTTTTTCACTCCATCAAAACAATTGTTTAAAATTGTGTACTACTACATGCTAGGTCGTGGTTTTTTTAGTTGTTGATTGTTTTTTGAGATAGCTACCCGCTTGTTCCAAGTGGTGTTACGGTGTGCCAGGTCACACTTTGTATCGTTCAAGTCTGGTACTACAAGTCCCTCCATTAAATGAATAACCACCCCCTCGTAAAAATTGTGAACAAGCCCACAGCTAAAATTAGCGGAAACCTGGGTTGCCCCAACATGCATTATTATTTATATTTTCTACTCCACATGTCATAGACACAAAAATAATGTGTCATAGACACAAAAATTGTGGCAATATTCCCTTAGGCAAGCCAAAGTGTGTCTAACAATTTGAGCAACTCAGGTTAGGCAAGTGTGGGAAAAATAATGTGGCAACATAAGACAAACATAGTCATAATCCAAACAGCCCCGTAATTTTTTGTGACATGCATGAAAATTTGGTTTGTTAAATTTATAGTCAAAATTTGGCAAGGTGCATCAAATCAACACATGCAAGTATCAAAAGGAAAGTCACGACATGCATGCATGCGTTGTACCCCCTCCATTTCCAAATATAAGTCTTTTTTAGAGATTGCAACAAGTGACTACATACGAAGCAGAATATGTCTACATACGAAGTAGTCCATTTGAAATGTGTAAAAAGACTTATATCGAGTGCAGTGCTTTGATGTGTCGCGTCAACTTGTACAAGACCGAGAAATTTGATTACTACAATGCCCTCTCCCTCACGGACTGAGCTCCGGTGCCTTAACTGCACCTGCCTTTGGCTGCATGACAGGAGGGCCAACCACCTGTTGGGCCCACCTATCATAGACGCAAAGGCAGGAGCAGTAAGTAGAAGCTTTCGCTACACGCTATCCCTCCCGCACGAGGTGGACGGACATGCAGTAGTGGATTCGATACTGTAGAAGTAGGAGTAACATCATTGTTCGTCTTCTCGAAGAGGCGAAGAGCCAAGCACAACCCGAACGTGGCAGTTGCGAACGCTCATGTGGTGCGGTGCCTTGGAGCACGCATATAGTAGCGAGGCTCTTGCATGAGACAAAATTGCTATTGTTTAACAATCAAACCCCATCATCCATTGGTTGATACTCATTCTGCATAGGTCCACGCGCTTAGCACCGTTTCCTCCTAGGGTCGCCAATGTTTATTTGCTAATTAATAGCATTGCTTGCAATGAACTAGCCATTGCAAGTCATTAAAAGCATGCACACCTCTCATCTCTTATTGGTTGATATGTCAAGAAACAAGAAACAAGGTAGAAGTTAATACACCGCGCCTAAGTGTTTTGGGACTATTTGGTTTTCGTAAGATGACTTACACACCTAGACGGAGGGAGTAGTATAGCCCTGTAAACCGGAAAGGAGTATTTGCCTTTCTAGAGATTTCAACAAGTGACTAGACTACATCGCGTGCAGCCGTGCAGTACTCCCTCCCTTCTGGTTTATAGGGCTCAAATCTCAAATCTCATGAACCAAGGCATTTTCCGATTGGAGGAATGTATCTCTTACTACTTTACAAAACTACCCTAATTAAACTCATGCATTAATTACGTAGTTCTCTCGTTTTCCTCTCCGCCTTGGTTGCGGTGCACAATATTGAGCACTCCTATATGACTAGCCGCTCTATCTACATGCGGGATATTTCAAAGCATCTGGGCCCGCGTGCCATCCACCAAATCACAGCGAGGTGCTACAGTCGAGACTCACCTGTCACCACGGTGTGGCCGTCATGACCCGTCATATCACAAAACCCACACCTTTACCAGCAGTGTAAGGTGGCCTCCAAGTTGGACTGGATGAAGCAACCATGATTTCACTAGAACGCTCGTTCAAGCCCTTTCTTCCCTTTCTTGAAGAAAACCTCACTCCAGGTTACTCACTTCTACCATTTTTCTTATGTATCCACGAAGGAAAGGTGAGAGAATTAGTTATGCTACTATATTTTCGAATCTTCTTTTTGTGAAGCACTGACCGATTCTCACATCCTATTCTTTTCCCGTTTTCATTGTGATTGTGGTTTCCCTTTGATTGATTTTTGTTTGTCAGTTCATTGATGGATCCTGGAGCACTAGGCAAAGAGTTGCCGGCGGACAACCCACTGGAGACAGCGATCTCCAGGAAGCGAGCACCGACCAATGAGTTGACCATGTTGGCGGGCCAACCCATGGAGACGAATAACTCCAAGAAACAAGCACTGGCCAAAGAGTTGAGGACGTTGGCGGACGAACTACTCAAAGAAAGTTGGAAGAACAGCAAGCGCCCCACCGTGCCTACCCAGGAACTCTGATTGCCAAGACCAAGTTTGAGGAGATAGTCGCCGTTGAGAAGCACTATTCCCCTAGGAAGGTGATGGCCCCCATCGAGGACGAGGAGATGGCCCCCGGAGGGATGAGATCCCCCGGTGAGGTGCACAAGGTAAAAAATAATGGCTTATTACCATAGTTGTGGTTTTTGATTATTTGCAATGTGCTTGCTAATATGTTAGGGTTGTGTAGGTGCCGGTGGACGTCCTTGATGATTCCAATGTCGTGGCCCGTCCTGTTGGCATCGCCCCGGAGATCGATTCCGATGCCGCTGTCCATCCTGTGGACATCGCCCCAGAGATCAATTCCGATGTCACGGTCAGTCATGTGGACATCGCCCCAGAAATCGATTCCCATGCCGCTGTCCGTGCTGTGGTCATTGCCCGAGAGATCGATGACAAGAAATAGTTGGTCGCGCTAATCCTTCAGGGTAGTTTGCATTGCCCTGTGTTTAATTACCAGAACGATGCGTGTTATCAAACCATCTTAGGGCTAGTGCACTGTCTTTGTGGGCGGATCTTGCTACTTTTGTTTGATAGTGAATCATGCGATGACTGAACCCTCTCCGAGTTATGGAAACAGATGTATCCTCACTAGCTTTTGATGTAATATATGGCATGCTTAGATGTAAGTTTGAACTGTTTATCATATCAGCAGGGCTTGTTTGATGATTCTTGGTGTTAGTAGGCTAGCTACTGTGCAAGCTATAGTACTTGCAAAACACTCACCGAAGAGAAACGTTGGGGCTGATGAGCTCGTGGTACGCTTATACTTATCCCTTGTCGATCGACCAATAGCCCTAGCTCCTAAAATTGTAGGCTTCGCGATCGATCAGACAATAGTCGACATGGATACATTCAGGCCTCATTTGGTTCATAGGGTAGGAAAATCGTAGCAAAAGTACAGAGAACGTGCAACACAAAATCATAGCAGTGCAGAGACGTACTCCCTCTGTTCCAAAATAGATGACCTAGGCGGGCTAGTTTGGCCTAGTGGGTTCCAGTGATATGACGTGGTACAGTGCCGTCCAGTCTTCGCGTGTGGTAGCAGTATTGTGGGTACAGTAAGTTTTCTTGAAGAAGCGGAATTCAACGAAGTCATGATGGTTCCTTCGTCCGAACAACTTACAGTGGGAAAGGTTGGGCCTGCGATACGACCGGGGTAGACCAGGATAATTTTGTGCATGGCAGGTGGACCAGGATGGTCGATGTCCCACATGTCGGCGAATGAAAGTATTCTTTCCTTTATAGAGGACGAGAAACAAGTATTCATTGTTTATTTTTTATGAAAGCTATTGTCTCCATTGTCACTCCTTGACTTTGTCAATGCCTCTCTCTCCTCCACATAAGCGGGGACTACTTGCTATGCATGCGACGGGCAGCTGGCGTCTTGAGGGGCCAGGGCGGTCAGAGCGGCTCCGGAAGCGGTCCGGACTCCAGCATGGCCCACCTCACATTATCACCATATATTTCTTGGAGTCCATGCGCGGCGGGTGGGCGATCTCTTCTCCCTCCCCCATTTCTCTCTTCTCAGCCGACACCCGCCGAGCAATTAGATTTCGGCTATCGACGGTTTATTCAATTACAGTCCCACATGTCAGTGAAATTGCAAGACAATGTGTATCCCCTCTGGTGAGCGGCGTGCGAGCCGGACTGTTGGGGGTGCGACGCGTACGAGTCATAAGTGTGCCGCCTTTTCCTTTAGACTAGCCACAATGGAGAGTAACATACACTAGTAACATACACATATCTCTAGACTATGTTACTACCTCAATAGTGGTTATAGACTCATATTGCATTGGGACATGTGATGTTACAGTAACCAGCTAAGTTACTAGTACTACATCTCTCCTCATTAACTCATTGCCACATAAGCAAATTTGACTCGATGTTACTACCGAATTTACTCCCACTGTGGCATGTCTAGAACTTGCGAAGCGTAACATTTTCATGCGATCGATCGATAAAATGACGAGGGCGGTGCTTTCCTGCTCGTTAGGCGGGCTAGTTCGAATGATATGACATGCTACAGTGCCGTCCACTTGCTCCATTTTTATGTAAGCAAGATAAAAATGGAGGACTATTAGCGATTATAGCATGATAGTTAGGGCATCTCTAGAGCTGGCCCACAAATTTACACCGGCATCTATATGAACTAACCGGACGAAATTCGTGCAAACAAAGCAAGTTTCAAATTAACCAGATGAAATTCATTACATTTCGAAAACTTTTCCTACAAACTGGATGAAATTCATTACATATTTCGCACAAACCGTACTAAAACCTACTGTAAACCTAATCTAAATGATCGTTGGCGCCCGACCACCATGTCCGGCCATGAACCCGAGAAAGCCGGCCATTGCCTTTGCCTCCTCCTCATCTGCCTCGATAACCTCCTCCTTTGGAGCACAAGGTTCTAAAGATTTCCGCCTCCACGTCGTCGTCAAGCGGCTAATCGGCCGCCGATGTTTACCCCACCAAGCTTGGCGTCGACTGAGTGGAGTAGCGGGACTAGAGCGGCGGCGACCTACCGTGTACTACTCTTCCTTGCTACCGGCTGCACCTGCGCACGCGCGCCAGCTTCGTGGTCGTGGCGGCGGAGGGCGGCCGGGGGGTGCGGCGATCTCCTTTGTTTGCTCCTGCAACAGTATGTCAAAGAGAGCTTTAGAGCGCGCTCGGAGCGGAGCCGCCGATGTCCCTCGTCTGCTCCTGCAATAGTACGTACAAGAGAGCTTCGGAGCACCAGGAGGCCATGGTTGGAGTGGTGCCGACAGAAGGAAGGGACCGGAGGAGAATAAGTGTGGGTATTTGGCTATGGCTGGGAGCTGGGGCTCAAGTTAATATAGCGGGCGAATGGCAATGAGCCGCGGCAGACGGATGGACAACTGGCGCCGGAGTAGGTTCGTCGGGCGTGAATGTGGACGCAGCTTCAGTGACTTAACTGCAGATGCATTGGGTTACTGACATGTGGGCGCAACGGGCATCTGGCCCGCATGTCAGTGACACACCAATTGCACCTGCAGTTAAGTCCGGTGAATGCAACATTGACATTCTGGAGAGACGATGACCGTTTCAGGCGGGAAGCGCGCGCTAGCGATGGAAGGGGTTTCGGTGTGCAGTGGCACTAAGATCGGTCGCTCACGATAGTACATACTCCGTACCATACTACCATAGTACCCTCTCTAGCTAGGCTGTTTTATAGATTGTCGTTGTGATGGACGATATACATGAGCGAGGCGGTCCGAGTATGACCGTTGGTGTTGAGCCAGGTGAATACATGCTCGGCGTTCGCGTAGGCCTCCATCAAACGTCTAAACAGTAATGTCAGGCACCGCCGGGGCGCGCAGGTGATGGGCTCGCCGTTTGCGTTGCGCCATGAGCAGGACTTTGATTTAGAGGGCGACGTGCATGCATTAGCATGCTTTGACAGCGTGAGCATGAGTGTCTGACGCGAAGTATTTCATTTTCATTTGGCTGACGAGGGTGCGTTGCAGCGACGAGTCCATGGTTTGATTCCCCACATACGCATAATTTTGGTTTTTACAGTATTTCTTTCTCCATTGACAGGTAGGCCCGCGTAGATAGATAAAGAACACGAGCTGATGAGGCGCATGCGGACTGTTTGACTGGTCAACCAGACAAATACGGAGCTATACGCTGAGCCAGTGACCGTATAATCACCATATCTCGTATACAATGATCAAAGTGAGCTATCAAGAAAAGTTCGATGACCGCCAATGCATTTTACTCGGTAATAAATGAACAGGATTGAAGGGGCCAAATTTGCTTCATCTTCTGTCCTTGAGCTCTTGACAAACCAATGCACTATACGGTTGTCCGGCCACTCCACCCTAGAGCTCTCACCAAGCGTCGTTCATGCCACCGCGCCGCACACTAACCGGTAAGGCATCGATGGCATCCCGACGCGCCGGATTCCTTGCCGCCCACAACCGCACACAAAATGGTAGGGAAGCGATGGCATCCCATCGTGCCGAGTTCATTGCCGCTCATGACCTCACAACTATGTGGGAGGAATTTGAAGATGCCAAGGCTGAATGGGCGGTAGAGCAAGAGGCGGCCAAAGCCGCACAGAAGGAGCGGAAAAGTCAGAAAGCACTCAAGAAAAGAGAGGCCCACCGCCGCAAGAAAGAAAAGGACGCACCCGCTGCTGCGGAGAGGTCGGCGGAGATCCAAGCACGGTGGGTTGTCACCGACAAAGCCGGGAAGGAGAAAGATGGCGTCTGGCCAGCATGTGAGAAGTAGTAGTACTAGTAGTTAGTGTGTGGTCTGTGTCTGAGTACGAGCATGTACCAGTACTACTAGTTACTACTGTAGTTTTTAGAGCAAATTACCAGTACATTAGCCTAGACTAAATGGAAAAATTCCTATCCTATGCATCAAATGGCATCTCTTTCTCTATAGGTATTGAGATGCATGTCATCTCACTTCCTATGATTTTCATATTCCTATAAAATTCCTATCCTATGAACGAAAGGAGGCCTCTGTTGGAGTAACTACTGTAGCTAGCAGTACTGCTGGTACAGTAGTTTTCTTCAAGAAGCAGAATTCAACGAAGTCATGATGGTCCCTTCGTCCGAGCAACTTCAAAGTGGGAAGTGGGCCTGTGATTTGACGGCTCATTAGTCATTGTTAGTGCGGCGCGATGACCTGGGTGACTCTCCCTTGGAATTCTGCGTGCATGGCAAGTGGACCAGGATGGTCGACGTCCCACATGTTGGCGAACGAAAGTATTCTTTCCGATATCAAGGAGCAATGAAACCGTGTGGTATAGTATCACTGTTGTTTGGTTCGCAAAAAATAGTATCACTGCTGATTTATAATTATTTTTTATTTCTGATGAATGCTAGCGTTTCAACTCTTACAACGAAGGGTGCCAAACACGGCACGTGCTGGATGTCCCACACATCAACGAAAGGAGTGGGACATGAACAGCGTGGTAGAGCCCAGCATAAAAAAACAGCATGGTAGAGCGTCTCCACTTCTTCCACTTATGGGTCGGAGACCACACATAGTAGTACTAGTGGTATGAACGATACAAAGTGCAACCTAGAGAGAAACACACGTCTAGTTGGAAGGTCTCGGGGCATACACGTAAAAAAATATAAAAGTTAATATGTGCCTCCAACTAATATAGTAGTAGTAGAGTACTTAGGCACGTACTCCATAACATCACCGTGCATTGCATGTACAACATTTAGTGGTAGTACGTAGTAAGAGACAAATGCCGCCCAAGAGTTCCCTTCTCGACCCACTTTTGGGTGTTTGGTAGAGTGTATGGAGGGTGCATGAGTCCACACTAGTTTAGCACAAATACACTAAAAGCATGCATGAAGAGAGCATGCATGAAGAGGGGTGTTGAGTTGATCATGCATGAAGAGGGGTGTTGAGTTGAGCATGCATGAAGAGGGGTGTTGAGTTGAGCATGCATGAAGCAGGAACAACTATGCTGAGATGAGAACGCAACCAAACACACCTTATATGCCACGCATGTTCATACCATTTGTGCCTTTCTACTTCACTTACTGCGCTACATTACTCAGGTTCGTACGCCCACTCCTGGGTACATGTCCGTCTCGCAGTTTCAGTCCCACGTGTTCTTCATATAGATGGAACAATCCTTGCATAACACGTGCACCTTGATGCTAGATGTCTCGCATGTTGGCAAAAGGATGACCAAAGCTCACGTAAAAAAATAGAGTGGAAGAACATAGATTCTGGACGACCAAGAAGGAGCAAGGAACCTCGTGGTGGAGCGTCTGCACTCATAATATTTAATATTATTCAGCGATATAAAATTAACCAATCATCTCCATAGTGGACTCGAAGAGTACGAAACACGGCAGCCCAGTGTAGTTACATCATACTAGTACATGGCTAACCCATGCTATCACCATATTTCTTGGCTTCCGTGCAACACCTATCTCTAGTAAGCTAGCAGCCTGTATCGCTTCTCCCTCCTTGTCTCTATCAAAGCGTGGCGGGCTGGCGTTTTTGCCGTCTATTGAGGTCGGTTAACTCATCACATGTTAGCGACATGCCAAGAGCATTCTAAAAAAATTCCTTTCACGTTCCATTTCAAAAAAAAAATCCTTTCATGTACGAATTTGCATGTATGCTTTGAGCAACTTGCATGTCCTATACTACTCCTGTTTGATACTCTAACTTAGCTAGAGGTTAGACTAACTCATGACTAACCCTGAACTAACTGTAGCCAAAGAGGTGTTTGGGTGACAGGGTTAGATTGACAATAAATGCACTTGATGGAGGGAGAAAAGTGATTTTTCAGTGGTCCCAATGAGAACTATCTCTAGTTAGCACCTCTCGGGTGGGATAGTTTTTTTTGGTGGGTTTGGTGCAACTTGCTCCAATTTAAACCCTCATTACTTTAGGGCTATTTGAGCCCCAACTAGCTCAAACTAACTCTAACCCATGGATCCAAACAGGGGCTATGGCCAGTCTCGACACGGAGCAGTTGCGTGCACTGGGAAGCGGCGCTCTCTCGGCCGTCGCGCCACTTCAAAGCCGGCGCCAGTGAGAGGTCGCCTCCGCTCTGGCCGGGCATTAATGCGGCACTGACGCTCCAGGGCAACGCTAACCGTTTCACGCGAGAAGCGCGCTCTGGCAAGGGAGTATAGGTTTTGAACCGTTTCAGGTGTAGTACTGGTAGTTTGCAAAACTACTCAATTATTGCACTCAGTTTCCTAAGAAATTGTGGTAAAAAAACATTACTCCACAGCCCGCTTCCCTTCTCCTTCCTCTTCCACCGCCCGCACACGTCCGCGGGAAGTGACCGGTCAACCCTTATATAGGAGTGCTAGCACAAAAAGATGCATGCATGACCACTAAAATTTCCATATTAAAGCGCCGCTCCGGCAGGAGTATGGCGTATGTTGTTACCTTCGGCAGGGCCATGGCTACCGGGCGACGGCGACCAGAGAAGAGGCGGCGGGAGGGGAATGAATGCAGCTACTGTTTGGGTTCGCCTTCCAGCTTAAATAAATGTGCAGCATCACGTGTACCCGCGGGTGCACAAATTGTAACATACATGTCTGCTTAAGTGGGCGTCACGTAACTGGTGTGTGTGTGTGTGAGAGATTCTGAGAGACAGAGTGCGTGTGTGCGACTCTACTCTTCGGACATGTACTCAACCTTTTGCATCGGGATATAAGTATAATGATATTTACTTTAGCTAGTGATTTACGTGGCCACGTTAACGTGGTTGTGTCAAAAAAATGTCACTTCCTGCTCATGATTTGCGTTATATAATTACAAGCAAGATTCTCGTGCATTGCACGGAACATCAATATGCATTTTTTTACAAAACACCTGTTGTGATTGACCCATGCAGGAGTAATCCCATGTGTAAAATCTAATGATATCTCGAGAATTTTATCGGAAAACTGGTATCTCGAGAATGTCATCGAAAAAATGAAAGATGAGAGATAAGGCGAGGAGGAGTGGAGTGTGGTGGTGACTGGTGGTCGGAATGGGCGGAGGCATGGGGATGGACGGCGTTGGCAGGCGGCAGCCACCACCATGCATGCTAGATTGTTCCAGAGACTTATTCCTTTTTTAATTGCTGAGCAATGAGGTTGTGGGAGATAATGATGTGGAGAGAGGTGCGGGTATCTTTGGTAAAATTATCATAGTTTGCTTTCTATCCATCAGATATAGATCATATGGTGTGTATTACAAGATGGCAGGCACACCATCATCGCCAACTCATATTTTTATAAGGGTACATATGATAAGTTTGTTGACTACTAAAGTAAAGTGGAATTTGTCCATGTTATGCAAGTAAATAAAGGTGATTGTTTATCATACGGGTAAGGTTGGATGAAGGGTGGTAGGAACAAATGCTCCGCCTAGAGCATGTGTGTGTGAGATGGATTCTTAGTGTGTGTGTGGTGTGTGTGTGTGTGTGAGAGAGAGAGAGAGATGGAGTCTTAGTGTGGGTGTGTGGGGAGGGGGATGTGCGTGCATGTGTGTGTGTGTGTGTGTCGTGGGGTCCTCTATGGCTGATGTAATTTAAGTGTGCATGGCTTCATCATAGAGAGGTGATGTGTATGGCAGAGTCCACCAACGATGGGGTGCGAGAGAGAAAATGCCCGTAGAGAGGGAAGAGAAGGTGTGTGCGCGTGAGAGGAGCCGATATCTAGAGAACGTGTTTGTTCGAGAGACACCGAGGAAGACTACTATATATCGATGGTGCATGTAGGCGGGAATTAAACAAAGGGATGGTCTTATTGGTTTCGGGGATATAGGGGAAGAGTGAGAGGCGGGGGGGGGGGGTAGCTAGAAGGAGATTGTTAACTGTGAGTGTGTGTTTTGCCCACCAGGCGGAAGTTATGTGCACAAAAGAGGAGAACGATTCGATGTGGTGTTAGGATTGAGGGTAATTAACTACGTATGGAGACATAGAGACCTTGAACGTGCATGTGTGAGATGTATACATGTATATGTGGGATGTGTGTGTGTGCGCGCGCATGATCGAGATAAAAGAAAGAAGACATAAGTCATAAGATCAACGACATGGGAGAGACGGATCGGTATGACAATATGCATGCATGTGAGAATGCAGGGAAGAAGGCCCGACAATTGAGCATGTGTTTTTGTCTTTAAGAGATAGTGGCGTGGGCTGGAGCATGCATCTATGGCGAGCAGAGGGAGTGAGGCACAACGATTGTGCAAAAGAGATCAACCTATAAATGCATATGTATGGAGAGACATATATAGTGTGGGTGATAGGAAGCAAGACTCCGTGCGAGAAAGAAATGTTGACGGAGAAACTACAGATAGATAAAGAGATGGAGATGCTAGCTATAGGGACATCCGCTAGTTTGGGTGTTGGAGATGACCGCCGGGTGGTTCAGAGGGTGAAGTTATATATGTGTGTGAGAGGGCACTTGACTGCATGTAGAGAGAAACATATGTAGTGTGCATGATAGGAATCAAGAGTGAGGGCGAGAAAGAAGGTTGATGGAGAAACAGATAAATAGAAAGATAAAGATGCTAGCTAGTGTGCGTTGTAGATAGGAGTCGAGTGGATCAGAAGGCTGAGTTATGTGTGTGGGTGTGAGAGAGATAGAGAAAGGGTGCATGTGAGTCACATACAAACAGATATCAGAGAGATCCTGAGAGACGGAGTTTTGTGTCTACGAGAGATAAAGATATTTCACAACAGAGTGATAGCTAGAGAGACATGAGGGAACGCAAGATATATCTAGGGAGATGGAGTGTGTGTGAGCGGCATACAAGAGAACAATGGAGAAATATGAGACCCTAGGAGACAGAGTTTGTGTTTGTGTGTGAGAAAGAGATATTTAAGAGGAAGAGTCGTAGGTTCTCATATCTAAGGAGCGAAAGACATCTCTGTATGAGGGGTGTGCGAGTGACACACATGGGAATAGTAGAGAGAAATGAGACCCCGGGAGACAAATTTTTGTGTTTGTGTGAGAGAAAGAGATTCCACATGGAGAATCATAGTTAGAGACACATAGCAGGGAGCGAGATATACTTAGAGAGAGATAGAGTGATGAAGGTCGAGGGAGAGAGTACCATCAGTGTGGTACGAAGATAAAAGATCATTGTCAACATACAGGTAGCACAAGAGATAACTGAGAGAGGATGAACGCGTATAGGTCCAGAGAGATAGTCCTATATAAGCATGGGTGATAGCTATATGAGACGAATATCTGGATTAAAGGGGATTCAAATATTTAAACTGGAGATCACGACATCGATAATATCATAACGCAAATTGGTGTATCAAACATGCATATTCATTTGAATTTGGCACACGTGTAATGACATATAGTTTATCAATATTGGTGATCCATAGATTCTTTAATTACAAAAAATGCATGGTTTATATGCAATTAATGTCTAAACAGGATTACACTATATGTTGCGTGTGTGAAACACATTATACATGTTTGAGAAGTAAAAAAAACCGCATGAAACACACATTATTGGAGACAGTTAGCGAGGAATGCATACATTGGATTTCAACATAAAGTGGTTTCAAATATTTGAAAATACAAATTGATGGATACAACCTTATGAATCTGAAATCATGCCATTTGTAAACCATATTTATGTATAAATGATGTTGTGCTTTTGAAAGTATATATAAAAAATGATGTATATAGAATGTAATTCCAATTGAAATGGATCCCGCACGAAAAAAATAGAATACAAACAGGATTCGAATTGAGTTGGCACGAGCGTAAACGTGCACTCTGCAAAATTTGAACGAAGTGGGGAAAGTCGCAGTAACCTCCAGAAACCAAAATCTGCGAGATGGAAATTACAACTGCCTATCCCTGCCACGCAAAGCCTATCTGCTGGATTTCTATAGGTTTCGATAGGGGTAGCTTTGTAATTTCACCCAAATGTGACGTAACCGCCTCTCACCCGGATTCATACACGATGGGCGCCGAAACACACTGTGTCCTCGGCCGAAATCGACTCCCTCCCTGATTCATATTCATATACACGGTGGGCGCCAAAAACAAACTCTCGTCGGCAAATATTCGGTGTATGCGAGATTACCGTCCTATCCCCAACCGACTAATGTTGTTGTGATGTAGTAGAGATTTGAAACGGGGGCTAAGTTTGTAAATTTCCTCACATTTGAGACAAGCGCGCCCTGAATACATGTTTCCCCCCTTCCTCTCTACCTCCCTTTTCCCCATTCGTATTTCGTGGGCGCCAAAACACCCTATCCACCCCACCCTCCTCCGCCCGCCGTCGCCCACCACCCCATCCACCGCCGTCCTCCTCCACCATGCCGAAGCTGATACGCCAACGCTGCCATCCATTACAAGAGATCGACCTCTCTCATACACGGCTTCAAACCGGGATCCTTGCATCCCATCCTCTCGCTTCATCCCCGTCGTCGTCCACCTTGCCGGTGCCGCTCCTACGACCATCTCATCCACCGCGCCCCGCCGCCACCGTCTACCCTCCTAGATCTGGTTCCACGCTGCTGACATCCATTGCTACCGCAGCACCGTAAAATTCTCAGCAGATGCGTACACGGCGCCGCACCAGAGGCGGTACTCTTTCGTATCTGCTCAACTTATTTATCGCAGCAAGAAAATAGATCGCCACTGCTTTACTCTGATTTCTTGTCTTGGTTGCGAAGTTGCCTTTGTCCAGTTTGCACCTTCAGATCCGCCATGGCACGCTCAACACTATACTCCCAATGCTTATGGTTTTCCCCTTTTATATTCCACACTAGTTAAATCACAGTAGACTAAAATTTTCAGAGCTCGCCGGAGTTCGCCGGTGCGAACGAAGGGGCTCGGGTGGTTGTGGGGCCTCGCCGAACAAAGAAAACTGGACGCGGGTGGGGGTTGGGGTGGGGGTGGCGGAGGAACACAAGCGATGGGGGCCGGTGGTCCGGCCGGCGGCCCGTGCGGTGTTCTGTATGGGAAGAATCAGAGACGATGAAGAAGATGGGTTAGGAGACGTAGGATCTTCATCCAACCGCCTGAAATGGTCGAGAGACAGCTGGGATTTGCATTCTTAATGCGCTCTGGTTCATCATGTGTGGGCACTGCGCAACCAACATTTTATTATCCAAAATTTGCTTGCTTTTCTTTACCATGTTCCTCTTCCGTTCTTTTTTAATATGCACTCTCTCTGTTCCTAAATACAAGGCTTTGTATAGATTCCACCATGGACTACATATGGAGCAAAATGAGTGAATCTACACTCTAAAATGTATCTGGATACATCTATATGTGATCCATAGTGGAAATCTCTACCAAGACTTATATTTTGGAACAGAGGGAGTTTGATAGTAGTACAGTATGTTCCTTGTACTGAAGATGAGCAGGGACATTTGCAGTGTAGAGGTCTATACGGTCGGTTGTGATGGAAACTTTGACCCTCTTTGATTCGTAGGATCTTGTAAAATAGGAATAGGATTTGTAGTGGCCTGCCCACTTGAATCCTATAAGAACAGCAAGGAAACGCGGGGAGTTGTGTCGCGTTTGAAAGTTACACTGATATTAACAGTACCGCACCTTCACTTGAAGAGAGCTGGTATCCGAAGCCTTTCTAGCCATACCGGCAAACTAGCACATATATTCTAGCAAGTTCCACTTTTGCTGATTTTACTCTGATGCTTAAGGTTTTTCCGTTATATCTACACTATGATCTGTGTAGCTGCTTTGTGTCGCACTAGCAGCAGTCCACTCTTGAAGCTAAACACTGCAATGACTTACAAAATTGGCACCAAGGCATTGGGTGCCATTCTGGATGCAATGAAACTCATACGCTCCCCACCTGTTGACTCTTGTTTAGAATATGATCCTAATGACTCTTGTTCAAAATTGCCACATATAGAGAGACAGCATGGAATTGCATTTCTTTGGGTGCTGTGATTCGTCATGAGTGGGCAACCAACATTGTATGCAATGTAGCGAAACCTCAAGAATATGCTTCCTCTTCTGTTCTTTAACATATTCCTCTTTGTTTATTCTGTATTTAGTACGTACAGTATATTCCTTGTCAGGAAGGGGCACAGGGACATCTGCAGTCAACAGCTGATAGAGCTGGCCTGTACGTGATTGATAGGCTTTCAATTACTAGCGGCAATACAACACTGTATTTTCAAGCCAGTTCCACTTTCCCGATTTATATATCGTGGTTATGGTGTACCCCTGTTATGTACACTATGATCTGCCTAGTTGCTGTGTGCTCTTGTTATTATGGTTTGGCAATAAACTCTCTATAAAGTATACTATCAACCTGTCATCTGCCAGCTATCCTTAGAGCATCTCCAGCCGCGCCCCCAACAGGCCCTCCCCAGGCATTTTTTCCGCGCTGGCGCTGAAAAAACGGCCCAGTCGCCCCCCAGAAGCCCGTTTTTCGCCGGCTCGGGCTGAAATTGGTGCCGGCGGACCCAGGCAGAACCCGGCGCCCTCGGGGGCGCCTGGGCGCCGACACAAGCGAAAAGGTGTGTGTGGGTCCGCCATGTCAGCGAGTCGAGCGCCTCTTCCCGCCGTTTCTTCCTGCTTTTCCCCGACTTCCCTCCCATTTGCCCCTTTACTCCCGCCATTCTCCCTCCCGCTCGCCTCCCAGCCGGCCGCCATGCCGCCGAAGAAGTACGCCGTCACCTGCGTCGCGGCAACCGCTACCGCCTCTGTCGCGCAGCCGAAGCAGAGGAAGCCGAGTGCGCCGCCGTCCAAGCCGCCGGGCATGTCAAACGCCGATTGGATGGTGGAAGTACAACGACGGGAGGCCGTCACCACCGACCGGCGGAACAGGGCCCTCACCAAGAAGGCCCGTGACAACGCGGCGTGCGCGGGTGCGGGCGCCGCTGCCGCTGCCGCTGAGCAGGCCGAGGCCGAGGTGGCTCGCGCGGGAATGATGAATCCCCCCGGCAACCACGCGCAGTACGCGCCCTGGGGGTCGCCGGGCTACGCCGACGGGGACGCACACGGTGGGTTCAATCCCAACGTTGCCTTCCCCCATGGCCACCCGGCCACGCGCACGCCTTCGCCCGCCTTCGCCGGCGTGCAGTACCCTCCATACAACTACTCGCCGCCCGCGTATGAGTCCTCCCCGATGCCCCCTCTTCGCTGTTGCGCACTGCCCTTCTCTCACCTCGGCGACGCCGACGAGACCGAGGCCGACATGGACGAGATCATCGCGGAAGGTTCGGCCGTGGCCGCCGCGTCTCCCGAGTTCACCGCGGACAAGACAGTGGATCTTAGTGGCGGCATGGAGGGCGAGCTCGACTATGTATACGGCGACGAGGAACAGGACGAGGAGGACGAGGAGGAGGAGGAGGAGTCGGCGTGGGGGTGCAATAAGAAGAAGGCGCCGGCCAGGCCAAAGCCGCACATCAAGTGGGCGTCCAAAGATGAGGAATGCCTCGCCGAAGCATGGAAAGTCGTCTGCCTCGACCCGGCCACCGGCGTGAACCAGAGCCTCGAGACGTATTGGGTGCGCATCAAGGCCGACTTCGACGAGCGCAAGCTCGTCCACCCCTACTTCAAAGGCGTCTACATGCAGCGTGGGGCGAAGGCGATGGCGAGCCATTGGGGGCGTATCCAGGGAGCGTGCAACAAATGGCATGGGATCGTCGAGGAGGTCGTCGGTCGCCCGGAGAGCGGCGCCAGCATGGAGGATCAGGTATGCCACGCCCGTCTCCTGCCTCTTTTTGCTGTTCACAAGCCAACTATTTGTTCGTCCCCGCGTAGTTGTTGCGCATGTTCGGCCTATATCCGCAGGGCAACAGCGACGCCGAGTTCAAGTACCTCCACGTCTACAAGCGCATCGACAAGTGCGACAAGTGGGCGGAAGTCCAACGCACCATCGAGAAGGCCAAGGAGACCTACAAGCCTGACATGCCGACTCCGGGCGCGTCAGATGGGCGGCCGAACGGCAACAAAGGCGCCAAGAAGGGGAAACACACCGACGCGGCCACAGCTCACGTGCAGGAGTCCATCCAGCACTGCCTCGCCGACGCACAGGTCCGGGCCGGCCTTCGTGAAGAGAAGACTGAGGCGCGTTGGTCGGCGTTGATGTCGACCAGCGCCGTCAAGCTCGACCTACTCCAGACCAACGTCGCCGCGAAGAAGAGGAACACCGACCTGGCTTTCCTGTTGGGCGGGGCGTACATGCTCCAGAGCACCGACGAGGCGGTCAAGGCGTGGTACAGGGCGCATGTTGGCCTCATCCTGGACCAGCTTCCCTCGGCGACGCCGCCCACGCCCACGCCGCCGCCGCGGCCAAGCCCGACCGCTGATGCCGCCGAGACTGCCCACAGCACAGAAGCCATGCCGCCAAGCATAGAGGCCCCGTCAAGCCCACGCACGCCGACTCCGGCGACGACGGAGGCCGACCTTGCCGCCTAATGCGCGCTTCCATCCTGTCCTGCTTTTTTGTACGCTGAACATTTAATCCGGCCACCGATCTAGGCTGCTTGATCGTCGGATTGTGGCGTCTATTTTGGGTGCGGGAACGACTATGTTTGAATTTTACCGTGGCTTGGGAGCGGCTGGGGGCGTGACTGGGAGCTAGGCCGGCCCCAGGGGCTGAACTAGCGCCGGCTCGCCCCCAGGCCGCGGTTTTTCTATGCCCTGGGGGGCCAAACGGCTAGAGATGCTCTTACTTCTGGAGCCTATTTTTTGTGTACTTGTGCCTGATTATATAAATGCACGCACCATATTACAGCACACATGAGCTCTCTCATCAGAATCCAGTGATAGCACACAAGTGTTTACAGGGGCGTCCCTATATTAGAATATCATCTGCATTACAAAGATAATCTCACAACTATTTATGTTTTCATGGTTCTCAGATATTATACGCAATTACAGTGAATATATGATTCCACGCATCAGAAGAATATTGTGGAACACTGCAATGACTTACAAAATTGGCACCAAGGCATTGAGTGCCATTCTGGAAGCAATGAAACTCATACGCTCCCCACCTGTTGATTCTTGTTTAGAATATCATCCTAATGACTATTCTAACCTCGAGGAGTCAAAGGCAGATTGCCTGTCCTGATCACCCTTCAAGGTGCCTATTCTAATTTGGCAAGGTTTTATTGATTGCGCGTATCTTGCATATGTTGTCTTGCATTTCTTCTACTTTGTTAAACGCCATATGCTTAGTTTACTCATCATATAACTTGAGATGCCATGCCCATCCATTATCAATACATATTCCATCTGTCATCATACCATGTTTTTCCACTCAAATGTTGTTCTTGTGCATCAGACATCAAAAAGGAAGAGGGTGATTGCCGAACCCGAAGGAGCACCAGCAAAGTCCTTGGAAAATGTGGTGGTGCCGGAGAAATCAGACAGCGCCCCACTTATATTGGTTGTACAACCAGTGACACAAAACGTAGGACCGACTCCAGCAGACTGTACCCATACTTCACTGGCCACACCACTAGCCCCACCACACAGGACCTGCACTCCAGCAAAAGGTATATCAATTTCATTTGCCATAGCACCAGCAGTACCACAGAAAAATCCCACTCCAGCAAAAAGTACAGCAAGTCCAACGGCCGAAGACCTATCCCAACTGCAGAGACGGCCAATTCCTGTAGATTGGAACCCCATTCCATTTATTCCCAGTTTAAAAGACAATGCTTTCAGTGTTGTTAGGGACTATGTGCATATATTCCCATCATGGGAAGATTATAGTGAAGACAAACACCATTTTCACATCTTCCTGTCCAACTTACATGTAAGTGCTATTATTCATGGTTATTATTTTCCTGTTTTCTGCTAATCGAACACATCAATGATTTACATTATATTGTTGTAACTAGGCGAGGGTCAATCTGGATAGTCATGACGAGCAAAGCTTGCTTGTGCTTTTCAAGGAAGCATTGCAGTAGTATCAGTGTTACGAGAGGAAATCACACTTTGATGGCAAGTCTATAAACGAATTTCGGGTGAAGTCTCATGTGCTAAATTTAGAAGACATTGAATGGAAAAACCTTGTTATGCACTGGTCTCGTTCCCAGGATGAGGTACTGTCTATGAAATCACATGACAATTTTAACTTCTACTTTTCCGCATGTGCTTTACGGATCTTTTTTGCAGGAAATCTGCTCGAAGAAGAATTCCGGTTTGAAAAGAACGACGGGATATCACAAATATGCTGCTCGCTGCTCTGCTCTTGTTAGTACATGTTGTCGTGTATCACTGTACTTGCATACATACCTGGTTCATTATGTGACAGCAGTATGCATGATAGCTTGCTTATCAATTGTTCGCTCCAAATTATCTGATCTGTATGAATGGTTACATTAGTGTAGAATATATCCAATGCCAATGAATTTTTTAGCTCTGCATTGTTCTTGTAAGTACATGTTGTCCTTTATCAGTGTACTTATATTGACAGGTAGTTGTTCATGTACCATCACTCTGCAGCTTATTTTCCATTGCCCTCCATTTTCTACACATCAGATCTATATTTACTCTTACCATAAGGTTGGTACTGAAGAAGTTTACCTATGCATTGCTCTTGGCTTGTGCCTTTTGCCTATATCGCTGCACATACATTTATAGCTACTTGGTTATGTAGCATCACTCTTCATCTTATCTTAAATATTCTACATTTTTTCGTATATTATCACATCTATATACTCTTAATAAAATGTAGAATAAAGGCAATGCTTATGAAGAAGATTCTGTGGTAAACTTCTTGAATTGCCCCCCCCCCCCCCCATCAGCATGGACAAGGGCTTTATAGAGCCTATCTTCACCAGTAATGTAAGTTTGTCCTTCTCAAGCCTTCAAACTTTGTTGTGTATATTTGGTTAGGCATGAATGCGACAAATGTTTATTTTTGGTGTTTGCATCAAATTGCATGTTTAAAGTTTATTATGTACTCCCTCTGTTCCTAAATATAAGTCTTTCTAGAGATTTCAATATGGACTACATACGGAACAAAACGAGTGAATCTACACTCTAAACTATGTCTATATACATCCGTATGTAGTTCATATTGAAATCCCTAAAAGACTTATATTTAGGAATGGAGGGAGTAGTTCATAAACAAAAGTTTGTCCTTCTCAATTTAAGTTTTCAGTTGTACAACCAAGTTCCTTCTTCATACCATGTAAATTAAACTATACAGAGCAAGTGATCTTCTTATGCACTACATGTATGCTTCTGTTCTTCATCCGTAATCCTGTGGTGTGGTGAGCCTACCCACTACAGCACAATGTCATATTCTGCAATGTCTTAACTATGAACAATGTTATCATTCTACTATTATTTAAACTGCCTCTTTATTTGCCAATCTGAAATGGGATAAATTGACAACACACTAACCATTGATACTTATGAGTTCTTGATCTGTAATCCAGTGGTGTTGTGAAGCTGCCAACTCCTTCATAATGTTATTTCCTACCATGTCTTGACCTGAACAATACCATATTGTGTTAATGCATTTTTGAACTGTGTCACTTTATTCGTCAGTAAGAAATGTCATCTGTCTGCTTGTTTATCTTTCAGAGTGAGGAAGATATAAGTGTTGAACAAGCGCAGTCTCATCATCTTGCTCAGGTGCTTGCGCTGCAGGTCGCCAGTAGGGCTAACCTTTCTTGAACTCTATTGAAGTGATGTCGGTTTTGTATATTATTTTGTTGGCGTATTTATTTGCACTGGTGGCGATCTTTGATACCCAGTGTATGTAATCTTCTATATACTTGTGCTTTATTATCATAGTGGCGAACTTTGATGCCCAATGGATGTAATATGTCATAATTTCTTTATTGTATAGTCTAGGTTTTTTCTTATTCACGATGCTGCAATTATTTTACTGTATATATATCCCGTCTTTGCAGTAAAGCAGCCAAACCGTAAAATTACGATACATAATTGGGCCGTCATGCAATCACGATGTCTGATCCGCATCATGGGCCCCGTTAAACTGGCCCACTAGTAGATTCGGGCCTTTAATAGGCCGAGTAACCCCTGGCCCTCTTTTCGCAAGAAAACTCAATGGGCTTTTAGGAGGCTGAGAAGTAGGTTGGGCCTGAAACGTGCCGAACAGCTCACAGGCCGGCAGCAGCCCGAAATGGACCCCAGCCCATGATTGTGCGAATCAAATCACAGGCTTTTAACATGCCAAAATTGTCTCGGTCCTTGTTTGGCCCAATCATATCGGCCGTAGTTAGTCCCAACTATATGACGGGCTTTTAATAGGCCGAAATTAATATAGGGCTGACATGTTAAACGGGCCCTTAACAGGCTGAAACTAATATCAGGCCGATTTACTAAATCCTTTTGCAAGTGGGCCCAAAAGCATAGCGTCCAGTTAACGGGCCGAATCTGATATGGGCCATAATTGAGGCCAAAGCCTCTTAAAGGGTCGGACCTGATCTGGGCCGTGATTTGGCCCAGAACGTGGGAGGCTTTTAACGGGCCGAATCTCATATGGGCCATTATTAGGCCCGGAACATGGCAGGCCATTAATGGACCGGATCAAATATGGGCCGACATTTGGCCCAAAACATGGGAACCAGTTAATGAGCCGGCCTACTAGGTCCTCAAAATCTTGTGGGCCTACAGCTAGGCCGGCCCATTAGTGTCGGCGAATTCTCGTGGGCCTTTAGCTGGCTCGGCCCATTATGATCCGCAAGAATTTTGTGGGCCTTTACCTGGGCTGGCTCATTATGGCACACAAAAATCTTGTGGGCCTTTACCTGGGCTGGCCCATTATGGCCCGCGAAATCTTGTGGGCCTTTAGCTGGGTCAGCCCATTATGGTCCGCAAAATCTCGTTGGCCTTTAGCTGGGCTGGCCCATTATGGTCCGCAAAATCTTGTGGGCCTTTAGTTGGGCCGGCCCATTTAAACTTGATGGGCCGTGCCACGTGTCGAAATATCATAGGCGCCTTCTTTCCAATGATTGGATGACATCTGTCCCAACGATGAGCCGACACGTGTTTCCTCCAGCCAATCATGATTTTACACATGGAAAATCCCCATTGGTCGGGGCTGTTAACGGGTTATCGAATCCAAAACCCAGCTCGATAGCTTAACGGTGTTCGGTTACGGTGGATGCCACGTGTTGGTCACCCTTGACGAAAGCACATCTGTGACGCGCGATTTATTGTCATGAAAGTGGACACGTCCGTGATGATAATTTTGGTAATGTCATGGAGCACTTCTACAATAGCACAGGTATGACTATCTTTATTCTGTCATAAAATCGTCATGGATGTACATGCATGACAAAAAATGTGACCTACTGTGACAAACACGTATCATCACGAAAGTGTATTTTTTTTGTAGTGCATGGACCGCCCCGTTGCTACATGAGCGGTACAGGTACATAAAATAGAGGTTTATTTGAATGATTAGAGATGGCACATGTAAATTACTTGGAACGGCAGGGTAATACCGTATATACGAAGGTATGGTCGACTCTAATTTGGATGCACAAGCAGTATTCCTGCTTAGTGCAGGCGAAGGCTAGCAAATAGATTGGGAAGCGACCAACTAGAGAGGGATAACGGTCATAATCATGCATTGCAAATATTTAACATTGAACATGAGCATGAGTAGGATATAAAAACTTTGAATATATATATATATATATATATATATATATATATATATATATATATATATATATATCATAACGGTTGCATTGGTTCTGAATCAACTACATGTGTGACCATGTGCCAAGTCAAGCCACTTGAATTCTTCAGAGGAGGATACCATCCCAACATACTACATCACAATTATTCTAATGCATGTTGATACTCAAGATAAATCATTATTCACTCCTAGCTACTTAAGCATGGCATGAGCAACTATAATATCTAATTGTCATCACAAACATGTTTACCCACAATATGTTGAATCAAGGCTGCCGAGCTAAACATATTTACAAAAACAAAAACAAGAAGTGTTCATACCAGCCATTTTTTGGCACAGTCACTTCATCAAATCATTGTCATTATTGCCTTTCACTTGCATGACTGGATGATGTGAATATAATAATAGTGCAAGTGTGCCGTAGACTAAGCTGAAATTTGTAAACGACAAGGAACTATTGTAGGATGGTCCAAACGCGACACATGTATCGGAGACCAATGGACGAAACTTTGTGCGATGCATGAATCGCAAATGGTGTCATAATAAAACCGTCACCAATAAGATGAATAGTGTGTGATGGCGGAGACACCAAGCACAATTCAGATTAGAGTTGCGTGTGCGATACGTGGCTTACAGTTGATCCATATGAACTGTTTGCGATGAGCCAAAACAAAAGAAACAGCGAGTCAGATCAAGGCGTGTGTGTGATATAAGACATACAGTTCACTTGGATGAACTGTTTGCAATTAGCCAACACAATATAAATGGTCAGCCAGATCAAGGTGTGTGCGATAGACAGCATACAATTCACTCGGATGAACTATTTGCGATGAGCCAAGACAACAGAAACGGTTAGTGAGATCAAGGTGTGTGCGATGAATGACATATAGGTCATTTGGATGAACTTTTTGCGATTAGCCAAAACAACAGAAACGGTCAGCCAAATTAAGGAGTCTGTGATAGACGGACACACATTCTAATTAAAAGAATCATGCACGGTAGTAATAATGAGTGCACACGGTTGATGGAACAAGTTGTGTGCCGACATCGCCGTTACGGTGCATCCTATGGTGCACACGCCATGTACACATCCGAGAATGCATGCCCATGTTATGCCATCTGGGAATTGTGACGCACTTTGAAACATGAACCGTCAATAAATTTTCAGCTTGTTTCTCGACACATTCCAAATTACCATGCTATATTTAATTGCTAACCTGTTCACACCGATCAAAACCTAAACCTTTTCCCACTTAGCAGCTTATTACTAGGTTAGAAATTCTACCTACTCGAAAAGGACTGCACATTCCTCCACAATTCCTCATCAAGAAACAAAGAAGTCTTTCTTCATCCTTCCTTGCATCAGCCATAACAGGAAGCAACGAGCATGGAAGCGTAAGCAACAGAAATGCCCCGCCTCGCCACGATAGCAGTCAAGAGGTCCCACCATGCCGCCGAAGCAGAACATAGGTCCCACCGAGCCGCTGAAGCAGCACAGAAGTCCTGCCATGCCGCCGAAGCAGCAGAGTGGTTTGACTGCACCACGAAAGCAACATAGATGTCCCGCATTGCCACGGAAGCAGCAGAGAGGTCCTGCCGCGTCGCGGCGGCTTGGAAAGATCTCTCACGGCCAGGTGAGGGATCTCACAAGAGAATTCATGACGACAAGCATGCTGAGCTCAATAAGTTGAAGGAGGATATATGTGGCTGGGCGAAGTTGCAGGATCAGATCAATGCCTTGTTTGATGCTACTTGTGAGCTACGTCGGGATTTTCCCCGAAGAGGAGGGGACGTGCAGTACATTAGAGATAAGTATTTCCCCCAGTGAGAACCAAGGTTTATCGAACCAGTAGGAGAATCACATGAAGCTTCGTGAACAACACCTGCACACAGAAAAGCAAATACTTGCACCCAACATGGGCAAGAGGGTTGTCAATCCCCTTGAACTCGTTACTTGTAAAGATCAAATCTTGTATAGGTAGATAGATAAAATGGAAAAATAAAATTAAAGGAAATAAATTGTAGCAAAGGAATTTTCGTTGTTATAATCTGCTCAAAGTAGACCCGGGGGCCATCCATAGTTTTTACTAGAGGCTTCTCTCTCGAACACATAGCATACGGTGGGTGAAAAAATTATTGATGGGGAATTGATAGAAAAGCGTGTAGTTATAACGTATTCATGACAATGATCATGTATATAGGCATCACGTCCAAGACAAATATTGAGATAGGAGTGATTCAAGGCAATTGTCTATAATTTGATATAAAGACATCAAATCAAGCATACTAACAAACAATCATGCCTTTCAAAATAAAGAATGCTAAAGAACTCTATCCCTACAAAATCATATAACACAACATGCTTAGTCTTCCTAGCATAGAGAATTAATCATGAACTACCCCGATGACAAGACAAGCAATTAGATCATACTTTTTAACACGCTTAAGCATTTTTAACCCCACATAATACATGAGCGTGAGCCATGGATATAGCACTATACGTGGAATAGAATGTGGTGATAGAGATCAATAAGGGGAAGTAAAAAAGTAAGAAAGTCTCACATTGACGCGGCTAATCAATAGGCTATGGAGGTGCCCATAAATTGATGTCAGTGCGAGGAGTAGGGATTGCCAAGCAACGGATGCACTAGGAGCTATAAGTGTATTAAAGCTGAATGGGAACTAAGTGGTTGTGCATCTAACTTGCTTGCTCATGAAGACCTCGGGCACTTGAGGAAGCCCATCATCGGAATATACAAGCCAAGTTCTATAACGTTAAATTCCCACTAGTATATGAAATGAAAACAAAGGAAACTCTCTATATGAAAAACATGGTGCTACTTTGAAGCACAAGTGTGGAACAGGATAGTAAAATTGCCCCTTCTCTCTTTTTCTCTCATTCCTTTTTTATTTCTTTTATTTTTTGCTAATTTATTTTCCGTCCGTATTCTCATCCCAACTTGTGGGGCAATCATAGTCTCCATCATCCTTTCCTCACTGGGACAATGCTCTAATAATGATGATCATCACACTTCTATTTACTTACAACTCGATAACAAGAACAATATGACTCTATATGAATGCCTCTGGCAGTATACCCATACTACATCAGCTATATGATCATGCAAAGCAATATGACAATAAACACGTGTGTCATAAAAATGGAACGGTGGAAGTTGCATGGCAATATATCTCAGAATGGCTATGAAGATGAGATAATAGGTAGGTATGGTGGCTATATTGAGAAAGATATACGGAGGCTTATGTGTGATAGAGCGTATCATATCATGGGGTTTGGATAAGTTTGTACCAATCCCGAGGTGAGAAAGGGCAATGCACGACATCGAAGAGGCTAGCAAATTGTGGAAAGGTAAGAGCGTGTATAATCCATGACTCACATTAGTCATAAAGAACTCACATACTTATTATGAAAGTTTATTAGCCCTCAAATAAAAGTACTACTTACATGCCCCTAGGGGGATAGATTTGTAGGAAAAGACCATCGCTCGTCCCTGACTACCACTCATAAGGTAGACACTCAATAATAATCATGCTCCAACTTCATCGCAAAGCTAGATACTATACATGCATGCTTCAGGAATCACAAACCTTAACACCAATATTCTTACTAAACCACAATTATACACTAGTACACCTACATATTACCATCTTAATATCGCAAAACTATTGCATGGAATCAGACATCATATTCAGTGATCTACATGAAAGTTTTTGTTATATCCCTCTTGAATACCTTTCCTTTATGGACTAGTCTTATAACCCTTGCAAATTTCCAATACCATTTATTAGACTCTCAAAAAGATTTAAGTGAACAATGATAGTGCAAATATTTCTATAAAATATAACCACAGCCATGCTCCAAAAGATATAAGTCAAGCGCTAGAGCAATTGCCATCTCAAAAGATATAAGTGCAGCACATAGATTATTCTAACAAATCATGAATAAATGTGTGTCCCTCTCAAAAAGGTGCGTCCAACAAACAATGATTTGCACAAGAAGCTCCAAGCAAAACTCATATCATGTGATGAATAAAAATATAGCTCCACGTGTGTAACATCCCAAAATTCTAAATTTTGGAATGTTATAAACAAATAGATTGTTTTGATTGATTTTTTGATTGTTGTGTGATTGATTGAAATTTGAAACTTCTGAAAGTTAAATGAGAGGGAATAAAAGGACTTTCCCAAACTTTCATTTTCTTTTCTGATCTTCATGAATTCAAATTCCTTTCAAATACAAAACCCTTGAGCGAAGATGATATGACTTCTTCCATTTAATTAAATGAAAGGGTATTTGAAAATATTTGAATTTCATTTGGAAATATTTCCAATTCATAAACTTCACGCAACTCAATGATTTTCATGAGAGAAGATAAAATGACTTCTTCAAAACATATGAAATATGAGTTGGGAGTTTAAAAGAATTAAATACAAAGTTCTTTTGAATTTATTTTCCAATTTGGAGTTATTTGAGTTTTATTCAAATTATTTTTCTCCAAAACTAAAATATACAGAAATTAGGGTAACATGATTCCCTACATCAGAAAAATGGAGAGAAATAAATTTGAATTCTTTTTGGTATTTTTAAAATGATTTTCGTTGGAGTTTATTAGAGCAGCAGCAGTGTTTGATTTATTTGAATTTGTGTGTATTTTATTTGACTTTAGAAAAATGTTCAAGTCGTAGAAAATCTTTTTCTGAAAATTTTGATATATTATATGCCTATATAATATATCTTTTCTATTCTGTTTTTATTTGTCTGAGAAAACATTTTATTAAAAAAAATCTCCCTCCTCCGACTGGGCCGGCCCAGTTCCCAGGCCAGGACACGGCCCAGCCCAGCAGCGCCACCCCTCTCCTTCCCGAGCGGGAGTCCGCTCGGGCACGCCGCCGCGCCGCCATGGACGCCGTACGCCGCCCGGCCTCCTCCTGCCCCCTTCCCCACGCCACCTCCTCGCCCCTCCCCATAAAAGGCCAGCCCCGCCGCCGCCGCCCCTCTTTTCCTCCTCGCCTCGCCCCGCATCCCATGCCTTGCCGCCGCCGGCGAGATCCGCCGAGCCCCGCCGCCCGAAGCCGCCACCCTCGCCGCCAATGACCACCGCCGTCGCCACCACCGCACCTGCCGCCCAGCGCCGCCCCTCCCCGTCCACTCCGCCCTCGCCGTAGGCCACCAGAGCCGCCGCTCAGGTCGAGCCCGAGCCACCCGTCGCCGTCTTCTTCGACGCCGACGAACCACGCCGCCGTCGTCGGTTTTTTTCCCGAACCGGTAATAACCGACCCCGGTTCGCTGTTTTTTATTGTCTTTGTTTTTTTTAAAGACCGGTTTTATTTATGAGTTTGGCTAATTAGTGGACGTTTGCTAGTTTAGGATTTGTAGCGAACAGTTTTCGTCTTATAGGTTTCTGCAGCGAACGTTCATTATTTAGTTTTTTCTTTTTCCGTTTGTTTTTACGTCAGGGACCTATCCGTGAATATAATTATTTACAGATTAGCCCCGGTTTTCAAACGCTCACGAATTTTTGTCCGTTTACCCAAATCCAACGAAACCAATGCCCACTTCTTTGCTATGATCTCCTCTATCCAGTAAAACAACTTAAACATGTTTTTGAAAATTTAAAATTTGTTTTTCAAACAGTTTAATATTTGAACTTGTTTTGTCTGTAACTTGAGTTTTATAACTCCGATTTGAGTGATTCTTTTTGCAAATCGAAGCTCTTGACCTAAACTTTCTGATAAGGCCAAATTCACATAATTTTGGTACTGTTAGAAATTGTTTTATGTTGCAAGAGTTATTTGCTTGGATGTGATGTTTTTCCGAATTGTTTTTCGTTCTTCCCGATCTTTTGAGTGAATGCTTATGTGTGGTTACTATTGCTTGCTTACAATAGATTGACCGGAGTGTGACGAGTAGAAACATCAAGAGTATTGAGTGCGAATCATCTTCATCAACATTGCAGGCTAGTTCACACTTTGATCATACTCTTCTCATACCCAGTTTTTATGCATTAGATCTATTCCTCAAACATTGCATGATTAGGATCTAATTAAATTGTGGGAAGGGAAGTAGATGAGGTAGTACCTATTACCTATTTTATTATCAAACCTTTGGGAGTTACTTCTATGTTTGCTTATTACGCCATGCTATGCTAGTAGACGTGGATTGGGTGAGTGAATATCCATGACAGATGTGAGATTGTTAATTAATGGTTTATTTAAGGTGGCAACTTAAACACACATCTGGGTGGATTGAGGCACCTGTTTTCTAGCAGGACTTGCCTATATTTCTTCGGACCGCCACCCAGGCTCAAAGGGATCATGAGATTATTCAAACTAGAAACTTTGGTGTGCAGCCACATGCTATTATGGGCTCTAGCATAGTTGACTAAGTTGTGCAAACTCTTACGGGGTGGACTAGCAGATGTAGGGGATGTAGGTTGGTACGGTCTACCCCTATGTAAGGTGCAAGTGCTTCTGAAAGACTATGTCTCGGTCATCCGTTTCTCAAACATCATGTAGTGCGAGAAACCAAGCGGAGGCGATTGAGTCATGTGGGGAAAAGTGCGCAAACCTCTGCAGAGTGTACAAACTAATCATGATTAGTCGTGTCCCCGGTTATGGACATCTTGAGTATCTAGTTCTTGGATTATCATGTTGATCTCATCATGTTACTTTAATTAATATTGTTGGGTTGTTAATGAGTACTTTTAATTGGGATTGAGAATGTTGTCAACCATTCTCAATGTTTAACAACCACCATGATAGTTAAAATAAATTTATTCCTTTGCAGTAGGGAAAAATTGGCTTCTCGCAAAAACTGTAACCATAGAGCTTTTCCACCAGCCAAATATGCATGTAGAGATAGCCATTATTCATCATTGCTCTATGGTGTGAATTTGCCAGTACATTCAATGTACTGACCCTCTGTGGCTGTAATGTCTCATGTTGCAGGTTCTTACGACGAGTAAGTGATACGTTAGGGTTACGATTTCCTATACTCAACTGCCTTTGGTGTTGATGGGAATCCACAACCTTGTTGCTTCCGCTATATTTGGATTGAGGTAATAGTATTTATGTTACTTTATACATGTGATTTACCTCTGTTATAAATCCTCGAGTACTATGTGTGTCAGCATACCGATCCAGGGATGACACGTAAGCATAGAGACTTGACCCATTCGGGTCGGGTCGCTACAAGATGGTATCAGAGCACATGTTGACTGTAGGACGTGACCCTAGAAACTGGCAAGCCCATAGGAATGATTTTTCTCTACAACTTTCTTTTCAAAAGAATCTTTTACCTCTCTTCTCTTCTGAGCTTATTCAAATATTCCCTTTCTAGTGAGACCATACCCCTTTTCCCTTTTTGACCCCTCGAAGATTCGACTGATGACCACTCCAAGAAGGACCAGATATCGTACAACTAAGACCATACGGAATGAAGAGGATTTTACCATACTTTATGATAATGGAAACTGCAACAGTTGAAGACTCCAAAGACTAGGAGAATTTGAAGGCTTTAAAGAATTTCCAGATTTGTATGACCTAGAAAGGCTACCCTTATGGAACTTGACAGACTATGAAGCTGTCAATACCCGAGATAAAGGTGTATCGGAGAAAGACCTGAACATGGAGCATTAGAACTCAAGGTTTTGTCAAGAAAGCCCCAAGACAGGAAATATCAACTATGGAATGATAGCTCATGGAAATGACAAGAGCAGAAACATGGACATTCATGATGTTATCGTTCGCCTATGCTATTATCACCGGGCTAAGTTAAGCATGCAGATGCATGGTGGGATTGGATGGTAGAAGGCTGATGGAGCATCTGTCAGCAAAGGATGCAGTTTTAACCTTAGCTGGTGTATCACCAGGATCTGGAGTATTACATCAAGAAGTTTAAGATGGATATGGAGGAAGCTATATTTGACAAGGAAGTATTTCATGAAGAACTCAGGAACCAGAAGATGAAGTAGCCAAGCTGGAGGAGCAAAACCTCGACATGCAGGAGATCCGTCAAGAACTGAAGGACAGTAGGGCATGGTCCATGTCAAGGAAGTTGAAACCAGAAGTTTGGAATGCGACTCCAGAATATTAAAGGACGTCATGAGAGACTTTGCGACAACAGAGATGATCTGGCAAAAGGACTTGAGAAGGACAAGCATGACCAGAAGAAGTCAATCGAAGACATGAACAAGACTGGAAGTGTTTGATGACGTTGAGATCTATAGACCATTAGAAGACCCAACCCCTGTTACATACTTACGTTAGATGCGACGATTGTGAGCTGTCATTTGTTTGTTGTTTTTCCGACAACCACAATAAAATCTGCCTTTTCAAAACTCTTGTTTGTACTGTGTGCATCCCTCTCGGTCTCTCTTACCCCACCCCAAACCCATGGACCCAATAGATGATGAATGGAGATGAGCTCGTATTTTCTGGACCGATGAGTCAATTGGAGACAGACCAATGGATTCAGAACATGGAGGATCACATGAAGAATAACTCTATAGCCGGAAAGGATATGACCCAGCATGCTCTTCAGAGTTTTGAAAGAGGTGCTGCTACTTGGTGGAGGATGTACGAAAACATCAATGGATGGCAAGGAGTAACCACTTGGAAGGAATTTAAGTTGACTTTGCTAAAGTCTTAGTTTGTGTCCCAAAAGTTGAAGCCTTATGGAAGTGATATGAAGAAACCTTGTGCATACATTCTTTGTGCAGAAATAGGACACAACCATAAAGAAAACAAGGACGAATACCCTCATAAGCGGAGGATTACCAAAGGAGTTAGCCGAGGATTTTCAGGGAACTTCGGTTGGAGAATGTTCCCAAAGGTTTTGTTGCAGCAATGGAAGTTCAGTCTACATTGTTGGGAAGGATCCGTGAAGCTTAGAAGGATGACAAAGAGATTGCTGAGGTAAAAGAGAGGATGAGTAAAGGAAAGCCCAAAGGTTTTCGTAAGGATGAGCACGACACCTTATGGTTCGAGGATCATGTATATGTGCCTAATAATGCAAAGATCAGGAAGTTAATACTTCAGGAGGCTCATGACTCACCATACTCGATTCACCCTGGAAACACCAAGATGAAATTGGATTTGAAGGAGAGTTTCTGGTGGACTGGTATGAAGAAGGATATTGCGGATATATGCCAGAGAGTAAAGGCGGAGCATCAGAAGCCAGTCGGATTACTACGGCCTATGCCGATAAGCTTGGCATGGATTTCATTACCGGATTTCCCAGAACCCGATCGGGATATGATTCTATCTGGGTAGTAGTTGATTTGCTTGACAAAAGTGGCTCACTTTATCCCAGTGAAAACCACCTATACAAGTGAGAAGTTGGCCAAGATATATTTGACCAGGATCGTATGTCTGCATGGAGTTTCGAGGACCAACGTATCAGATAGAGAAACACAATTTACCTCAAAATTTTGGAATTAGCTGCACCAGACTTTGGGTACCAGGCTAGAGTTCAGTACAGCCTTTCATCCGCAGACAGATGGATAAATGGAGAGAGTCAAATCAGATTCTGGTGGACATGTTGAGAGCTTGTGCGCAAGATTATGGATCTAGTAGTGATGATAATCTACCTTACGCGGAGTTCTCATACAACAACAGTTACCCAGCCAGTTTGAAGATGGCCCCTTTTGAAGCTTTGTATGGGAGAAGGAGCCAGATACCGATGATGTGGAACGAAGTTGGAGACCGTCAATTGATTGGATCAAATGTGATCAAGGATGCAGAAGAGAATGTTAAGTTGCTTCGAGATAGACTCAAGGTAGCTCAGTCCAGGCAGAAGAGTTGTGCAGACTCAAAAACGCAAGGAGGTAGTCTATGAAATTGGAGATAGAGCATGTCTTCGTGTGTCCCCTCTGCGAGGAGTTAAACAATCTGGAGTTAAGGGAAAGTTAGCCCCGAGATTTGTAGGACCATACCGAGTTTTGAAGCGTATGGGAGAAGTGGCCAAAAAGTTGGAGTCACCCGAAGCACTGTCAGGAGTTCATGATGTGTTTCACATTTCCCAGTTGAAGAAGTGCCATGTAGAGATGGCCAATATTCCCCTGTAAGGACGCTTGAACCTAGAAAGGATAATGATGTTCCACGAAGTGGAGTATGGACTTCATAAGTATAAGTTTTTATCTTGGTATGTGGGACATCCCACGAGGATGAAGAGATGTATTACTATTGGATATAAAGAAGGTATGATGTTGGAAATAGGGATCAATGGAAATTCCATGATGAGTCTGAGTAATCATGTCCTAGTTTGGTGCAAATAGAAGGATGGAAGATAGTACAATTGGATGGAAGTTGGAAGTTGGAATAATGATCAGTTGCCCCGAAGATGAGCTCAAGGTTTGCAAGTGATGAGATGGGCCATAACCCACAGGCCCCAGGACCTGCCAAGAAGCAAGCACGCTCTTGCTGAAGGAAAAACCCCGAAAGAAGTTACGACTTTATCAACCGACGATTTTATAGGAGTAACGCAAAACCTGAGAGTTGTGAAGGAACGATAGTTGTTTGTTTGGCTTGCAGAATCAATGGATTTATCCGAACTTGGTTCGTTGACAAGAGAAATTCTGCAATGCTTGTGAGGATGACCGAGTGTTAGAATGCGAGATTCGCTAAAGCATGTACAAGGTAATGATTTGGGTGCAGGATGGATTGATCACCATACCGACTTACTCTTATTATTCGCCTTGTTATACAGAATGGTAAATCTGAGTGACTTACCTATAGTAGAGAGACGACGATCAAAACCTTATTTGGACCTTAGAATGGTATAAGTATTTTCCCTTGTACACGGAAGTTGTTGCCAAACGTAGGTCATGCGGTGAGGTTCAGCCCAGACCCGTTTTCTGCAGGAGAAACCATAAATTGTTGACCACCAGGAGATATCGATAGTTGTTTAGTATCGGCGCCAGACCCGTCAGCTAAGAAGATCCAGTCCTGAAGGACCTTACCAAGATGAAAGGACAGAAGAATTGCGGTAAAGGTTATGCCACCACCGGAAGAGCCCGGAGAAGGAATTATCCAGATGATCTAAGAAGATCGACACTGCCAACAATAAGGATGGAGTATATGAGTTTTGATGGAACTGTAACCATGCTTCTAAGGGTGGTAGCACCCGAAACCCCCGGAGACGATCGATGGATTTTTGAGAAGACCCCAAACCCTAACCTATTTCTTGCTAGCCTCTCCGAATCTCGAGGACGAGATTCTTTTTAAGGGTGGTAGGTTTGTAACATCCCAAAATTCTAAATTTTGGAATGTTATAAACAAATAGATTGTTTTGATTGATTGTTTGATTGTTGTGTGATTGAGTGAAATTTGAAACTTTTGAAAGTTAAATGAGAGGGAATAAAAGGACTTTCCCAAACTTTCATTTTCTTTTCTGATCTTCATGAATTCAAATTCTTTTCAAATACAAAACCCTTGAGCGAAGATGATATGACTTCTTCCATTTAATTAAATGAAAGGGTATTTGAAAATATTTGAATTTCATTTGGAAATATTTCCAATTCATAAACTTCAGGCAACTCAATGATTTTCATGAGAGAAGATAAAATGACTTCTTCAAAACATATGAAATATGAGTTGGGAGTTTAAAAGAATTAAATACAAAGTTCTTATGAATTTATTTTTCAATTTGGAGTTATTTGAGTTTTATTTTTCAAATTATTTTTCTCCAAAACTAAAATATATAGAAATTAGGGTAACATGATTCCCTACATCAGAAAAATGGAGAGAAATAAATTTGAATTCTTTTTGGTATTTTTAAAATGATTTTCATTGGAGTTTATTAGAGCAGGAGGAGTGTTTGATTTATTTGAATTTGTGTGTATTTTATTTGACTTTAGAAAAATGTTCAAGTCGTAGAAAATCTTTTGCTAAAAATTTTGATATATTATATGCCTATATAATATATCTTTTCTATTCTGTTTTTATTTGTCTGGGTAAACATTTTATTAAAAAAAATCTCCCTCCTTCGACTGGGCCGGCCCAGCTCCCAGGCCAGGACACGGCCCAGCCCAGCAGCGCCGCCCCTCTCCTTCCCGAGCGGGAGTCCCTCTCGGGCACGCCGCCATGGACGCCGTACGCCGCCCGGCCTCCTCCTGCCCCCTTCCCCACGCCACCTCCTCGCCCCTCCCCATAAAAGGCCAGCCCCGACGCCGCCGCCCCTCTTTTCCTCCTCGCCTCGCCCCGCATCCCATGCCTCGCCGCCGCCGGCGAGATCCGCCAAGCCCCACCAGCCGAAACCGCCACCCTCGCCGCTGATGACCACCGCCGTCGCCACCACCGCACCCGCCGCCCAGCACCGCCCCTTCCCGTCCACTCCGCCCTCGCCGTAGGCCACCAGAGCCGCCGCTCCGGTCGAGCCCGAGCCGCCCGCCGCCGTCTTCTCCGACGCCGACGAACCACGCCGCCGCCGTTGGTTTTTTTTCCCGAACCAGTAATAACCGACCCCGGTTTGCTGTTTTTTTATTGTCTTTGTTTTTTTTAAAGACCGGTTTTATTTATGAGTTAGGTTAAATAGTGGACGTTTGCTAGTTTAGCATTTGTAGCGAACGGTTTTCGTCTTATAGGTTTCTGCAGCGAAGGTTCATTATTTAGTTTTTTCTTTTTCTGTTTGTTTTTACGTCAGGGACCTATCCGTGAATATAATTATTTACATATTAGCCCTGGTTTTCAAACGCTCACAACTTTTTGTCCGTTTACCCAAATCCAACGAAACCAACGCCCACTTCTTCGCTACGATCTCCTCTATCCAGTAAAACAACTTAAACATGTTTTTGAAAATTTAAAATTTGTTTTTCAAATAGTTTAGTATTCGAACTTGTTTCGTCTGTAACTTGAGTTTTATAACTCCGATTTGAGTGATTCTTTTCGCAAATTGAAGCTCTTGACCTAAACTTTCTGATAAGGCCAAATTCACACAATTTTGGTACTGCTAGAAATTGTTTTATGTCGCAAGAGTTATTTGCTTGGATTTGATGTTTTTCCGAATTGTTTTTCGTTCTTCCCGATCTTTTGAGTGAATGCTTATGTGTGGTTACTATTGCTTGCTGATGATAGATTGACCGGAGTGTGACGAGTAGAAACATCAAGAGTATTGAGTGTGAATCATCTTCATCAACATTGCAGGCAAGTTCACACTTTGATCATACTCTTCTCATACCCAGTTTTTATGCATTAGATCTATTCCTCAAACATTGCATGATTAGGATCTAATTAAATTGTGGGAAGGGAAGTAGATGAGGTAGTACCTATTACCTATTTTATTATCAAACCTTTGGGAGTTACTTCTATGTTTGCTTATTACGCCATGCTATGCTAGTAGACGTGGATTGGGTGAGTGAATATCCATGACAGATGTGAGATTGTTAATTAATGGTTTATTTAAGGTGGCAACTTAAACACACATCTGGGTGGATTGAGGCACTTGTTTTCTAACAGGACTTGCCTGTATTTCTTCGGACCGCCACCCAGGCTCAAAGGGATCATGAGATTATTCAAACTAGAAACTTCTGTGTGCAGCCACATGCTATTATGGGCTCTAGCATAGTTGACTAAGTTGTGCGAACTCTTACGGGGTGGACTAGCAGATGTAGGGGATGTAGGTTGGTACGGTCTACCCCTATGTAATGTGCAAGTGCTTCTGAAAGACTATGTCTCGGTCATCCGTTTCTCAAACATCATGTAGTGCGAGAAACCAAGCGGAGGCGATCGAGTCATGTGGGGAAAAGTGCGCAAACCTCTGCAGAGTGTACAAACTAATCATGATTAGCCGTGTCCCCGGTTATGGACATCTTGAGTATCTAGTTCTTGGATTATCCTGTTGATCTCATCATGTTACTTTAATTAATATTGTTGGGTTGTTAATGAGTACTTTTAATTGCGATTGAGAATGCTGTCAACCATTCTCAATGTTTAACAACCACCATGATAGTTAAAATAAATTTATTCCTTTGCAGTAGGGAAAAATTGGCTTTTCGCAAAAACTGTAACCATAGAGCTTTTCCACCAGCCAAATATGCATGTAGAGATAGCCATTATTCATCATTGCTCTATGGTGTGAATTTGCGAGTACATTTAATGTACTGACCCTCTGTGGCTGCAACGTCTCATGTTGCAGGATCTTACGACGAGTAAGTGATATGTTAGGGTTACGATTTCCTATACTCAACTTTGCCGTTGGTGTTGATGGGAATCCACAACCTTGTTGCTTCCGCTATATTTGGATTGAGGTAATAGTATTTACGTTACTTTATACATGTGATTTACCTCTGTTATAAATACTCGAGTACTGTGTGTGTCAGCATACCGATCCAGGGATGACACGTAAGCACAGAGACTTGACCCATTCGGGTCGGGTCGCTACAACGTGACATATACACGCACCCATCATTGGGGTGCCTTGGGCATCCCCAAGCTTAGGGTCTTGCGGCTTCTTATTCCTTCACCCATCATTGTCTCACCCAAAACTTGAAAACTTCAGCACACAGAACTAAGCAGAAGCCCACAAAACTCAACAGAAACATCATGAGATCCGTTAGTATAATAAGCAAATCATAAACTCTAGGTATTATTATGAACCCATTCATATTTTATTATTGCATAATACCTACTGTATTCTAAATTATCCATGACTTATACCCCCCCCCCCCGATATAATCCATAACATCATTAAAACAAGCAAACTATGCAATGAAAAACAGAATATGTCTAAAACCGAATTTTCTATAGTGATCTGAACAAACACCATACTTTTGGAACTCCTAAAATTATGAAAAATTAGGACAAGATGGGAAATTTGTATATAAGTCATGTGTAAAAAAATCAAATAAAAAGCACTTTCCAGTGATTTTTAAAAATTCCTAGAATAAGCTCAAAAGTTTCTGTTTTTCCATAGAATCAAGTCAACTATCAACCAAATCATCCCAAAGGCTTTACTTGTCACAAACATGAATTAAAACATAAAAACATGATCATAAAAGTAGCAATAACTGTGTCAACACACCAAAATATAAATAAAAAGCAAAAATCTACTAGGTTACCTCCCAACAAGTGTTATTGTTTTACGCCCCTAGCTAGGCGTAAGGCATTGTTTCAAGTATTTTAATAGAAGTAAGGGAGATCATCCATGTTCATCTCATACTCCCTTATTTCAGCAGCAAGCTTCCTAAGAGGTCAGCAAAAATAATCAAAAGGGCTCAATTTAATAGGGCAAGGATCTATAAGATCAAGTTTAGGATGAGGAGGTTCCTCCTTTGGCCCTTTGTAAGTAAGTACTATTTCTTCATTGTACATGTTTCCTGGAATATGTTCCCTTAGCTTTTTCTTAAGCACAAGCCCCAATCCATTATTTTACACAACAAAATTATCATTATGTTCAGAAATTTTATCAAGTAAAATAGATGGGGGAATCTTTTTCCTAAGATTCTCATTATAAGTAGCATAATCTAGAGAGTGTAATATACTTATTTCCTCTTGATTGTAAACAATTTATTCTATGGGAGGACACCCACTATTTATATTGTAATAAGAAAATATTTCACATTCCTCCTTCATGATGTAGCCAAATTTATAAGCTAGAAATATAGTGGCTACACGTTTAGCAGAAGGATCATCAATGTTTGAGAATTCTAGGAGTATCCTTTGTATAGCGGGATGCATATGCACAAATTGCCTTTCATATTAAACTATAAGCAAAGATATCACATCTGTGAGACTAGAAGTTTTATAAGAATTGACCCTCCCAACATGGGTAGCGTGCCAGCACAAGTAAAGAAATCTTGAATAACACCTTTTCCTATAACATTACCACTACATATACAGAGTTTTTTAGTATGCATGATAGTGGGTTCTTCCTTATCAAGATCATGATCAGCAAGGTTATCTAATTTTTTCGCAAAATTCATCAAAATTTCTTTCATCCTCCATAGACATAGTTTGATGATCAAGAGGTTCCGCACTAGTGGCGGGAGCATCACTAACTTTTTCAAACTCACACATGATAATAACTTCAAGCAAGCAAACAAGCAAACGAAAATATTTAGAAGTGGTGGAGATGAAAACGAGAGCCAAGGAAAATAAAAGTAGAGCAAGTAGATGATAGTTGGTGTGAAGGTACTTGATAGGTTTTGATGATGTCTCCCCGGCAACGGCGCCAGAAATTCTTCTTGCTACTTGTAAGCTGTGTTGGAATTTTCCACGAAGAGGGGAGATGCAGTATAGTAGAGATAAGTATTTCCCTCAGTGAGAACCAAGGTTTATCGAACCAATAGGGGAATCAAGCAAAGCCTCGTGAACAACACCTGCACACATTACTTGCACCCAACGCGGGCAAGAGGGTTGTCAATCCCCTTGAACTCATTACTTGCAAGGATCAAATCTTGGATAGGTAGATAGATAAATTATAAAATAAAATAAAAGGAAATAAATTGCACTAAAGGAATTTTGTATTTTATAATATGCTTAAAGTAGACCCGGGGGGCCTAGTTTTCACTAAGGCTTCTCTCTCGAACACATGGCATACAGTGGGTGAACAAATTATTGTTGGGAAATTGATTGAAAAGGGCATAGTTATGACGTATTCACCGCAATGATCATGTATATACGCATCACGTATGAGACAAGTAGACTGACTCCTGCCTACATCTACTACTATTACTCCATCAATCGACCACTATCCAGCATGCATCTATGGTATTAAGTTCATAAAAACGGAGTAACGCCTTAAGCAAGATGACATGATGTAGACAAAGTAAACCCAATAAATATGAATAAACCCCGTCGTGAATAAACCCCGTCGTTCTACCCTTAATGTCAACAATACAAATATGTGTCTTGTCCCCTTCCATCATTGGGATATAGAGCACCACAAGATTTAACCCATTACAAAGCACCTCTTCCACTGCAGATAAATCAGTCTAGTTGGCCAAACCAAATGGATAGATGGGAGAGAAATACAAAGCTATAATAATCATGCATAATAAAGTTCAGAAAATACTCAATTGCTTCCAATGAATATTCAGATCATAAACGCACAATTCAATAGATCCCAACAAACACACCACAAAAGAAGATTACATCAGATAGAACTCCAAGAAGATTGAGGAGAACATTGTATTGAAGATCAAAGAGAGAGAAGAAGCCATCTAGATACTAGCTATGGACCCATAGGTCTGTGGTGAATTACTCATGCATCATCGGAAGGCAGCAAGGATGATGTAGAAGCCCTCTGTGATCAATTCTCCCTCAGATAGAGTACCAAAAAGGCCTCCAGATGGGATCATGGAAGAATAGAAGCTTGGGGTGGCAGAAAAAGTGTTTCGGGTGGCTCTGTTGGTTTGGGAATATTTGGGAATTTATAGAGGTGGAATTACGTCACACAAAGTTGCTTGGGAGTCACGAGCTCAGGGGGCCACGCCTACCCCCATAGGGTGCGGCTGGTGAGCTCGTGACTCTCTCGTAAGTCTTTTGGTGTCCTCCTGAACCTTCTAGGGTCCTTTTTGGTCCAGGAAGAACCACCATAAAGTTACATCGTGCTTGGACTTCATTTGGTTCTAATTTTCTGAAAATTAAAAAACAAGAAAAAACAAGAACTGACACTGGGCACTGGGTTAATAGGTTAGTCCCAAAAAAGGATATGAAATAGTATAAAAATGCATATAAAGCATCCAAGATTGATAATATAATAGCATGAAACAATCAAAAATTATAGATGCATCAGAGAAGTATCATTTGGCAGGGCATCCAGCGTCATCTGGGGACTAATGGATGAAAAGGTGAAGCTTCACACCCAACGTGACCTACTGAGGGAGAAGATCACTGGCGGGATGAAGGAGCACGAGGAGTGCACTGCCTTGTCAAATAAGACAGCCGGCATGGTCGAGAAACTTATGGACGACAATGCCAAGCTCTACATCGAGCGCAACATCCTGGTGGAGGAATCTATGGCTGCTGTCAAGTGAAGTATTGAGGACGTGAAAGAGATCATCGCCGCTCGCTGTGAGTTGGAGGAACTATACGCCCTGCAGCAACCCGTCATGAAGTAGAGAGAAGCGCTGCCTAGATTGTTGTATTCGTCTTCCTTCTTCATTTGCCCCTTTATCTTTCGGGTGTTGCCGCATGTGGCATTTTAAATTATCTTCCTAAATATGCAAGACAACTATTATCCATTGCCATTATCATCATATTTGTTAGTCTTGCTAAGTCTCAGTCGAGTTCGTTAAGTCTCAGTCGATGCTATATCCATGAGATCATACATTAAGTCCGTGCAAAATTTTCTTTTAAGATTTTTTTCTCTCTTACATGTTATGTCACTTGATCAAGACTTGGTTAAATCTCTGTAGACTGAGACCTAGCCACACCATTAAGCACCTATAAAACAGGGGCTCGGGTCCATTAACGGAGAAGTTAGGAGCAAGGTGGGCGGCGGATGGATATCAAAGGGCTCACCTTCCGGTGAGCTTGCATAGCGTCTGCTCGCACGCCTCCCGTCTACTCAAATAGCTACCTTGCACGAGCCTTCCTAGAAAATAAAAAGGGGGGCGCGTGGCAGCACGTAAATGTGTAGTAGAACGCCTAGGGTTTCCATAATACTTCTATTTCCGATGGTAACATGGCAGCTCTTTGTTCTAAAATGACTTAATTTGTTAGTTGTTAATGTGCGCTCCTCCCCAAATTGGACAAAAAAATTACCATTGCATGTTGGTGCCATGTCATGACACCATGCCAAGTTTCATTATTTTTAGGCGACTTTTGGATTTACAAGAATTTTAAAACCAAGTTTCTCAATGTTTCCAGTGAAGCCACGACGCCCAGATGTTTGAAAATCATTCCCATTTCTTGCATGGGACCCGAACATTAACCTGATACGTCTCCATCGTATCTATAATTTTTGATTGTTCCATGTCAATATTCTTCAACTTTCATATACTTTTGGCAACTTTTATATTATTTTTGGGCTAACATATTGATCAGTGCCCAGTGCCAGTTCCTGTTTGTTGCATGTTTTTTGTTTCGCAGAAACCCCATATCAAACGGAGTCCAAACGGAATAAAAACGGATGGAGATTTTTTTGGAATATTTATGATTTTTGGGAAGAAGAATCAACGCGAGACGATGCTCGAGTGGCCCACCAGGCAGGGGGCGCACCTCAGGCCCTTGTGGCCACCCCGTAAGGAGGTGGGTGCCCTTCTTTCGCCACAAGAAATCCAATATCCGGATAGAAATTGTGTCCAAAGGGCAACCCAATCAAAGTTACGGATCTCTGGGAATTTAAGAAACGGTGAAAGGGCAGAATCAGAAACGCAGAAACAAAGAGAGACAGAGAGAAAAATCCAATCTCGGAGGGGCTCTCGCCCCTCCCACGCCATGGAGACCATGTACCAGAGGGGAAACCCTTCTCCCATCTAGGGAGAAGGTCAAGGAAGAAGAAGAAGAAGGGGGCTCTCTCCCCCTTGCTTCCGGTGGTGCCGGAACACCGTCGAGGGCCATCATCATCACCGCGATCTACACCAACAACTTCACCGCCCTCATCATCAACTCTTCCCCCCTCTCTGCAGCGGTGTAACCTCTCTTTTACCCGATGTAATTCTACTTAAACATGGTGCTCAACTATATATATTATTTCCCAATGATGTATGGCTATCCTATAATGTTTGAGTAGATCCGTTTTGTCCTATGAGTTAATTGATGATCATGATTGGTTTGAGTTGCATGTTTTATTATTGGTGATGTCCTATTGTGCTCTCTGTGTCGTACAAGCGTGAGGGATTCCCGCTGTAGGGTGTTGCAATACGTTCATGATTCTCTTATAGTGGGTTGCTTGAGTGACAGAAGCATAAACCCGAGTAAGGGGGTTGTTGCATATGGGATAAAGGGGACTTGATGCTTTAATGCTATGGTTGGGTTTTACCTTAATTATCTTTAGTTGTTGCGGATGCTTGCTAGAGTTCCAATCATAAGTGCATATGATCCAAGAAGAGAAAGTATGTTGGCTTATGCCTCTCCCTCAAATAAAATTGCAATAGTGATTACCGGTCTAGTTATCGATTGCCTAGGGACAAATAACTTTCTCGTGACAAAAAGCTCTCTACTAAAACTAACTTAGTTGTATCTTCATCTAAACAGCCCCTACTTTTTATTTACGAGCTCTTTATTATCTTGTAAACCTATCCAACAACACCTACAAAGTACTTCTAGTTTCATACTTGTTCTAGGTAAAGCGAACCTCAAGCGTGTGTAGAGTTGTATCGGTGGTCGATAGAACTTGAGGGAATATTTGTTCTACCTTTAGCTCCTCGTTGGGTTCGACACTCTTACTTATCGAAAGAGGCTACAATTGATCCCCTATACTTGTGTGTTATCAAGACCTTTTTCTGGCGCCGTTGCCGGGGAGTCATAGCGTGCGGTGAATATTCTCGTGTGTGCTTGTTTGCTTTATCACTAAGTAATTTTTATTTGCTGTTCTAAGTTGTTCTCTATCTTTAGTTATGGATATGGAACACGAAATACCAAAAAAGTTAGGTGTACTTTCTACTCATGGAGATGGGGAACCTCCTAAAACCCTCAATGCTGGTTATGTGAAAAATATTATGTACTACTTTGATAATCCTGAGAAAACCCATTCAATTATGTTATGGGAGACACGTTGGATCAACGTGAATACTTTAGGGATTATCGCTTGACACAAAAAGGGAAACTATTATGGGATCAAATTTATATGTTGCATTGGTATGCTAGGCAACTATGCTTGAGATATGATTATACTTGTTGCTCTAGGATGAAGGCTCCACACCTTCCCTTTTCATGCAAATTTAATGTTAATGAAACGTTAGCTTCTTATGCTAATGGTATATATGATTACTATGATGTTGAACAAATTGAGGAGTTTGTTGCTTTTAAGGGTGCTTATGAAATTGAATCTTTGTTTGAAAAGTATGAAGCTTTTGATGATGATGTTTATAGGCCTGAAATTTTTGCTATATTGAAATATTGCTATGAGAATTATGAATATAACTCCGATATTGATGCGTTTATTGAGAAAGTCTCCGCTGTCCAAGAAGAGACTAATATTTTGCAGGAGTCTATGGAATAAGAAATTGATGAAACTGTGAGCTCATTAGATGAAAAAGATGATGAGGAGAGCGAAGAACAAAAGGAGGAAGAGCGGATTAGCTACCCGTGCTCACCTTCTAATGAGAGTAACTCTTCAACTCATACATTTTTTAATTCCCCTTCGTGCTTACCGAAGGATGATTGCTATGATGATTGTTATGATCCCGTTGATTCTCTTGAAATATCCCTTTTTGATGATGCTTGCTATGCTTGTGGCCAAGATGCCAATATGAATTATGCTTATGGAGATGAACTTGCTATAGTTCCTTATGCTAAACATGAGATTGTTGCTATTGCACCCACGCATGATAGTCCTATTATCTTTTTAAATTCTCCCGACTACACTATATCGGAGAAGTTTGCCCTTATTAAGGATTATATTGATGGGTTGCGTTTTACTACTACACATGATGATTTTTATAGATATAATATGAATGTGCTTGCTGCTCCTACTTGCAATTATAATGAGAGGGGAACTATATCTCCACCTCTCTATGTTTCCAATATGATAGAATTGCAAGAAACTGCTTATACTATGCATTGGCCTTTACTTTCTGTGCATGAATTGTTCTTTTATGACATGCCGATGCATAGGAAGAGAGTTAGACTTTGTTGTTGCATGATATATGTTAGTTTGTGCTCACTACTAAATTACAAATCATTGTTAATTAAAATTGTCTTTGATATACCTTGGGATACGAGTGGATCCATTACTTGAGCACTATATGCCTAGCTTAATGGATTTAAAGAAAGCGCTGCTAGGGAGACTACCCGGAAGTTTTAGAGAGTCATTTATTTCTGTTGAGTGCTTTTATATAGTGTAAAAACAAAAAAATAAAGAGGGGAACCCAAAACTTTTCAAAAAGGAAAGTGAAAGTGAGAAAGACAAGCATTGTTGAAGTGGGGGAGTTCCTTGAACTTTATTCATGCTCGCGGAAACTTTGTGAATCTTAATTACAGAAACTTTTCATCAAAAATAATTATCCCCTTGTACAATTCCATTGTATTATAAAAATAATGTGCCAAGGTTTGCCTTTAGGATGTTTACAATGCTTGTTGGTTTGCATGGTGCAGGACAGAAACTTTGGCTGTAGTGCGTGATTTTACATTTTTTACTGGAAAGTCAATTGGTTCTGATTCATTTTTCAGTGTCTTTATGTACATTTTTTTATTTTTACTAATTTTGGTAGAATGTTTGGGGTACCATAAGTATGGTGAATGTTCAGATTTCTACAGACTGTTCTGTTTTTGACAGATTCTGTTTTTGATGCATAGTTTCCTTGTTTTGATGAAACTATCAATTTCTATCAGTGGATTAAGCCATGGAAAAGTTATATTACAGTATAAAAAATGAAAAAACAAAATATGAATTGGTTTGAAACAGTACTTAGAGTAGTTATTTGCTTTATTATACTAACGGATCTTACTGAGTTTTCTGTTGAAGTTTTGTGTGGATGAAGTGTTTGATCGAGGAGGTCTCGACATGAGGAAAAGGAGGAGAGGCAAGAGCTCAAGCTTGGGGATGCCCAAGGCACCCCAAGTAAATATTCAAGGATACTCTGGCATCTAAGCTTGGGGATGCCCCGGAAGGCATCCCCTCTTTCTTGAACAAGTATCGGTATGTCTTCAAATTCGTTTCGTTCATGCGATATGTGCAAGTCTTGGAGCGTCTTTTGCATTTAGTTTTCACTTTTCTTTTATGCACCATGATGGTATGAGATAGTCCTTGGTTGATTTATAGAATGATCATTGCACCTCACTTAAATCTTTTGAGTATGGCTTTATAGAATGCTTCATGTGCTTCACTTATATCATTTGAAGTTTGGATTGCCTATTTCTCTTCACATAGAAAACCGCCATTTGTAGAATGCTCCTTTGCTTCACTTATATTTGTTAGAGCGTGGGCATATCTTTTGTAGAAAGAATTAAACTCTCTTGCTTCACTTATATCTATTTAGAGAGATGACAGGAATTGGTCATTCACATGGTTAGTCATAAAATCCTACATAAACTTGTAGATCGCTGAATATGATATGTTTGATTCCTTGCAATAGTTTTGCGATATAAAGGTGGTGATATTAGAGTCATGCTAGTGGGTAGTTGTGGATTAGTAGAAATACCTGTGTTGAGGTTTTTGATTCCTGAAGCATGCACGTACGGTGAACCATTATGTGATGAAGTTGGAGCATGATTTATTTTTTGATTGTCATCCTTTGTGTGGAGGCCGGGATCGCGTGATGGTTAACTCCTACCAACCCTTCCCCTAGGAGCATGCGTTTAGTACTTTGTTTTGATGACTAATAGATTTTTGCAATAATATGTGAGTTCTTTATGACTAATGTTGAGTCCATGGATTATACGCACGCTCACCCTTCCATCATTGCTAGCCTCTTCGGTACCGTGTATTGCCCTTTCTCACCTCGAGAGTTGGTGCAAACTTCGCCGGTGAATCCAAACCCCGTGATATGATACGCTCTATCACACATAAGCCTCCTTATATCTTCCTCAAAACAGCCACCATACCTACCTATCATGGAATTTCCATAGCCATTCCGAGATATATTGTCATGCAACTTCCATCATCATCATATACATGACTTGAGCATTCATTGTCGTATTGCTTTGCATGATCGTAAGATAGCTAGCATGATGATTTCATGGCTTGTACGTTTTTTGATGTCATTCCTATGCTAGATCATTGCACATCCCGGTACACCGCCGGAGGAATTCATATAGAGTCATATCTTTGTTCTAGATATCGAGTTGTAATATTGAGTTGTAAGTAAATAAAAGTGCGATGATCACCATTTTTAGAGCATTGACCCAGTGAGGAAAGGATGATGGGGACCATGATTCCCCCACAAGTCGGGATGAGTCTCTTGACTTTATGAAAAATAAAAGTTGCCAAAGAAGCCCTAAAAAAGAGAGGCCAAAGAAGCCTACACAAAAAAAGAAGAAGAGAAAACAAAAAAATGAGAGAAAAAGAGAGAAGGGGCAATGTCACTATCCTTTTACCACACTTGTGCTTCAGAGTAGCAACATGTTCTTCATATAGAGAGTCTCCTATGTTATCACTTTCATATACTAGTGGGAATTTTCATTATAGAACTTGGCTTGTATATTCCAACGATGGGCTTCCTCAAATGCCCTAGGTCTTCATGAGCAACCAAGTTGGATGCACACCCACTTAGTTTTCAATTTGAGCTTTCATACACTTATAGCTCTAGTGCATCTGTTGCATGGCAATCCCTACTCCTCGTATTGGCATCAATTGATTGGCATCTCCATAGCCCATTGATTAGTCGCGTCAATGTGAGACTTTCTCCTTTTTTGTCTTCTCCACATAACCCCACCATCATATTCTATTCCACCCATAGTGCTATATCCATGGCTCACGCTCATGTATTGCGTGAGAGTTGAAAAAGTTTGAGAATACTAAAGTATGAGACAATTGCTTGGCTAAAACCGGGGTTGTGCATGATTTGAATATTTTGTGTGATGAAGATGGAGCATAGCCAGACTATATGATTTTGTAGGGATAACTTTCTTTGGCCATGTTGTTTCAAAAAGACATGATTGCTTTATTAGTACGTTCGAAGTATTATTGTTTTTATGTCAAATGATAGACTATTGCCTTGAATCACTTGTGTCTTAATATTCATGCCATGATCAAGATTACGCTAGGTAACATTCCACATCAAAAATTATCTTTTTTATCATTTACCTACTCAAGGACGAGCAGGAATTAAGCTTGGGCATGCTGATACGTCTCCGTCGTATCTATAATTTTTGATTGTTCCATGCCAATATTCTTGGACTTTCATATACTTTTGGCAACTTTTTATATTATTTTTGGGACTAACATATTGATCCAGTGCCCAGTGCCAGTTCTTGTTTGTTGCATGTTTTTTGTTCCACAGAAACCCCATATCAAACGGAGTCCAAACGGAATAAAAACGGACGGAGATTTGTTTTGGAATATTTGTGATTTTTGGGAAGAAGAATCAAGGCGAGACGATGCTTGAGTGGCCCACAAGGTAGGGGGGCGCCCTGGGCCCTCATGGCCACCCCATAAGGCGATTGGTGCCCTTCTTTCGCCGCAAGAAAGCCAATATCCGGATAGAAATTGTCTCCAAAGGGCAACCTAATCAGAGTTACCGATCTCCGGGAATTTAAGGAACGGTGAAAGGGCAGAATCAGAAAAGCAGAAACAAAGAGAGACAGAGAGATAGATCCAATCTCGGAGGGGATCTCGCCCCTCCCACGCCATGGAGACCATGGACCAGAGGGGGAACCCTTCTCCCATCTAGGGAGAAGTTCAAGGAAGAAGAAGAAGAAGAAGAAGAAGAAGAAGGGGGGCTCTCCCCCCCTTGCTTCCGGTGGTGCCGGAACACCGCCGGGGGCCATCATCATCACCGTGATCTACACCAACAACTTCACCGCCCTCATCATCAACTCTTCCCCCCTCTATGCAGCGGTGTAACCTCTCTTTTACCCGATGTAATTCTACTTAAACATGGTGCTCAACGCTATATATTATTTCCCAATGATGTATGGTTATCCAATGATGTTTGAGTAGATCCATTTTGTCCTATGGGTTAATTGATGATCATGATTGGTTTGAGTTGCATGTTTTATTATTGGTGCTGTCCTATTGTGCCCTCCGTGTCGCGCAAGCGTGAGGGATTCCCACTGTAGGGTGTTGCAATACGTTCATGATTCGCTTATAGTGGGTTGCTTGAGTGACAGAAGCATAAACCTGAGTAAGGGGGTTGTTGCGTATGGGATAAAGGGGACTTGATGCTTTAATGCTATGGTTGGGTTTTACCTTAATGATCTTTAGTAGTTGCGAATGCTTGCTAGAGTTCCAATCATAAGTGCATATGATCCAAGAAGAGAAAGTATGTTAGCTTATGCCTCTCCCTCAAATAAAATTGCAATAGTGATTACCGGTCTAGTTATCGATTGCGTAGGGACAAATAACTTTCTCGTGATAAAAAGCTCTCTACTAAAACTAACTTAGTTGTGTCTTCATCTAAACAGCCCCTACTTTTTATTTACGTGCTCTTTATTATCTTGTAAACCTATCCAACAACACGTACAAAAGTACTTCTAATTTCATACTTGTTCTAGGTAAAGTGAACGTCAAGCATGTGTAGAGTTGTATCGGTGGTCGATAGAACTTGAGGGAATATTTGTTCTACCTTTAGCTCCTCGTTGGGTTCGACACTTTCACTTATCGAAAGAGGCTACAATTGATCCCCTATACTTGTGGGTTAAGATAACCCAAGGATACATATATGATTTTAACCCATTTTGGTGCACTAGAGCATGTGTGTATAGTTCAAATTCGAATTATGCACATTAAATGCCTAGAAACTCAATTATTTTGTAAAAAGGCAAAACGAACCCTGAATAATTCCAAATTTTAACACGATGTTGCCTCTGTAAAAAAACAAGGCGGGAAGAGGCAGCGTATGTTGTTTTGCACACAGAGGTGACATGTTCCCTCTCGGAACCATGATGCTTCTTGAGAGAAGCTCCGGTTTATAATAAGCTTATACCGAAACTTGTCCCAAATCGGACAAAACGTTTACCACAGCATGTGCCATGTCACGACACCATGTCAAGTTTCATGATTTTCATATGAGTTTTGGATTTACAGGAATTTTAAAACCAAGTTTCTCAATGTTTCCGGCCGAGCCACAATGCCTAGATGTTTGGAAATCATTCCCATTTCTTGCATGGGACCTAAACATTAACGCAGGGACAAATACATGATTTTTAACCCATTTTGGTGCACTGGAGCATATTCATGTTATTCAAATTTGAATTATGCACATTAAATTAATGTATAAAAAAGGCCAAACGAACTTGAATAATTGCAAATTTTAACACGACACTCCTATATATGCATGTTCACTGCAGATAAATGTTCTAGCAATTCAAACACAGTCCTTTCCCTCCATAACCCCATTTTGTATTTCAAATCAGAATGGAAAAATCAAGTGCACCACAAACAGTTTATTAGCAAGAATCATGTGTGATGCAGTATAAAATATCTTGGGGCACCCTCATGTATGGCTTATGATGGAAGCTTCATCGTCTATAGTCCACCGCCTGCGCATCAACCACACTTGCGCGCTAGTTTTTTGCAGCATCGAGCGAAAATTTTGGCAACCATGGAAATATCTAGCTCCTCGCCCCCTCCCTCGACCAAGAGTCACATTTTCACTATTTCCTCCTCCCTTTCCAAGTTCAAACATTCACTGCTGATACATCTCCAATGTATCTTATAATTTATGAAGTATTCAGGCCATGTTACAACAATTTTATATCGTTTTGGTATGATTTGAGTGGAACTAACTTGGACTGACGTTGTTTGATGACCCACAAGTATCGGGGATCAATCATATTCCTTTCGATAAGTAAGAGTGTCGAACCCAATGAGGAGCAGAAGGAAATGACAATCATTTTCAGCAAGGTATTTTCTGCAAACACTGAAATTATTGGTAATAAATAGTTTGTTAGCAAGATAATTCGTAACAAGTGACAAGTAGTAATAGTAGTAAAGGTGCAGCAAGCTATCCCAATCCTTTTGATAACAAAGGACAGGCTGAAACTTTCTCTTATAGCAAGCAAAGTGTTCTTGAGGACACATGGGAATTCCTCTAGTCACTTTCATCAAGTTTATTTGATTCGCATTCGCTACTTTGATAATTTGGTATGTGGGTGGACCGGTGCTTGGGTGTTGTTCTTACTTGAACAAATCTCCCACTTGTGATTACCCCCTCTTGCAAGCATCCGCAACTATGGAAGAAGAATTAAGATAAATCTAACCATAGCATGAAACGTATGGATCCAAATCGGCCCCTATGGAATAGCGCATAAACTATGGTTTAAGCTTCTGTCACTCTAGCAACCCATCATCTAATTACTACTCCATAATGCCTTCCCTTAGGCCCAAGTATGGTGAAGTGTCATGTTCACATGACACAACTAAAGGAAGCAACAACATACATATCATCAATATATCGAACGAATACCAAATTCACATGATTACTTATAACTGGACTTCTCTCTTGTACTCAGGAACAAAAGTAACTACTCACAAATCATATTCACATTCAAGGTCAGAGGGTTATTGAATATCATTAAGGATCTGAACATATAATCTTCCACCAAATAAACCAACAGCAAGAACTACAAGATTTAATCAACACTAATAGCAACCCACAGGTACCAATCTAAGGTTGAGATGAACTAGGGTTTGAGATGAGATGGTGCTGGTGAAGATGTTGATGAATATTGGTGATACATCTCCAACATATCTATAATTTATGAAGCATTCATGCCATGTTTACAACAATTTCATATGGTTTTGGTATGATTTGCATTGAACTAACCCGGACCGATGATGTTTTTTGCAGAACTACCGTGGTGTTGTTCTTTGTGCAGAAATGAAAGTTCTCCAAATGAGCTGAAACTTTTTGACATTTTTCTTGGAACAAAAGAGACCCCCGAAGCTTTGTGGAAGGACCAGAAGGTGAAGGAGTAGGGCATAAGACACCGGGGCGTGCCTGGTGGGCCCGGCTCATCACGGTGGGTTGTGCTCACCTCGAGGCCCATCTTCGTGTGAAACCAACGCCAAAAAATCCTATAAATAAAGAAACCATCAGAAATAACCCCAGACCAGAAGTTCCACTGCCGCAAGCCTCTGTAGCCATGAAAAACCAATCTCAACCCTATTCCGGCACTCCGCCCGGGGGGGGAGATCATCACTGGTGGCCATCTTCATCATCTCGGCGACCACCGTGATGAGGAGGGATAGTCCACCCTCAAGGCCGAGGGTTTGTACCAGTAGTTATGTGTTTAATCTCTCTCTCTCTCTCTCGTGTTCTTGAGATGTCACGATCTTGATGTATCGCGGGCTTTGTTAATATAGTTTGATCATATGGTGTTTATCCCTCTCTATCTTGTTGTGATGAATTAAGTTTTCCCTTTGAGATTTCGTTTTATCGGATTGAATACTTTTATGGATTTGAGAGCACTTGATATATGTCTTGGGTATTATATTGATTCACTTGATATGTGCTTTGGCACTCAACTCGCGGATTCCCTAGGTGACATTGAGGTAATCTATGCATAGTGGTTGATGCACGTTCTCATCTTTGTTTCTCCGGTAGAAATCTTGGGGAACTCTTTGAGGTTCTTTGTGTTGGATCGAGTATTATGAATCTAAAATTGTTTGATGCGTATCATATAATTAACTCACGGATAATTGTGGTGACATTGGAGTATCTAGGTGACACTATAGGTTGTTGATGCGTATCATATGGTGTTATTTTAGTACGCACTCTTGGATAGATTGAACGGAAAGAATAACTTTGTGTTATTTTAGTACGAACTATTGAATAGATCAAACAGAACGAATAAGTTTAAGGTGGTTTCGTACCCTACAAACAATTTCTTCTTATGTTCTCCACTAGATAAGAACTTTGGAGTGATTCTTCATTGCACGTTGAGGGATGATTATGTGATCCAATTATATTAGCATTGTTGAGAGATTGTACTAGTGAAAGTATGCACCCTAGGCCTCATTTCCATGATTGCAATACTGTTTGTGCTCCGTTTTACTATTTACTACATTGCTGTTTTTTAGTGTTCGCACTACAAAAATTCATATCTACTATCCATACTACATTTTTATCACCATCTCTTCACCTATCTAGTGCACCTATACAATTTGCCATTGTATTGGGTGTGTTGGGGACACAAGAGATTTCTTGTATTTGATTGCAGGGTTGCTTGAGAGAGACTATCTTCATCCTACACCTCCCATGGATTGATAAACCTTTGGTCATCCACTTGAGGGAAAATTGCTACTGTCCTACAAAACTCTGCGCTTGGAGGACAAACACGAGTCTACGAGAATAAAGTTGCATAGTAGACGTCAAGCTCTTTTCTGGCGCCATTGCCTGGGAGGTGAGTGCTTGAAGGTATATCTTTAGATCTTGCAATTGAATCTTTTAGTTTATTGTTTATCACTAGTTTGGTTCATAAAATAAAACTACAACAAAATGTAATTTAGGTTGCATCATATTATTCGTCTTTATAATATCTTTCGTGAAAATGATGGAAATGAAAATTGTGCTCAATTGATAGAAGAAGAATTCAATAGAATGTTTGGCATAAACGATGAGCATGAGTGCAATGTTGTTAGTATGAATTCTTTGAATACCCATGATGCTAGTGATATGCAAAGCCATAAGCTTGGGGATGCTATGTTTGATGAAGATGATATTTTTATCCCCCCAAGATTTGATGTGCAAATTTGTTATAATGATTGCATGCCTCCTATTTATGATAATTACAATGATGAAAGTGTATTTGGAGACGTCATGACTTTATTTAGTGATGAATCCACCATTTTGGATGAGGTTTCAATTGACTATGATAACAAATTCCTATCTATGATGAGTATGGTGATGACATGTATGCTATAAAGAATAATGATAACCATGAAACTTGTCATCATGATTTTATTTTTCACTCTCATGATAGTTATTTTGTTGAGTTTGCTCCCACAACTATTGATGATAAGAAATTTGCTTATGTGGAGAGTAATAAGTTTTCTATGCTTTTGTGTCTTGAAAGGAATGCTTTATGTGATGGTTATATTGTTGAATTTCTTCATGATGCTACTGAAAATTATTATGAGAGGGGAACATATGCATTTACATATTGCAATAATATCAAGTTTCCTCTCTATGTGTTGAAAGTTTTGAAGTTGCACATGTTTTGCCTTCCTATGCTAGTTGATTATTGCTCCCATAAGTTGTTTTCTCACAAAATCCCTATGCATAGGAAGTGGGTTAGGCTTAAATGTGCTAGTCATATGCTTCATGATGCCCTCTTTGTGTTTCAATTCTTTACTTTTATGTGAGCATCATTGAAATCATCATGCCTAGCTTAAAAGGCATTAAAGAAAAGCGCTTGTTGGAAGACAACCCAACATTTACCTCTACTGTTTTTGTGTGTTCACATGATTAGGCTACTTTGGTAATCATGTTTTATTGCTTTTGTTTCAATAAAGTGCCAAGTAAAGCCTTTGGGATAGTGTGGATGATAGTTGACTTGAATCTGTGCAAAAACAGAAACTATTGCGCTTCGTCCAGGAATTCTGAAAATTCACTGGAATGTGCTTTTGATCTGAATTTTTTCAGGTGATATATATAAAAGTTATCTATGTTTTACTAATTTTTCAGAATTTTTGGAGTAGCAGAAGTATGGTTGGAGTACAAATTACTTTAGATTGTTCTGTTTTCGATAGATTCTGTTTTCAATGCATAGTTTGCTTGTTTCCTAGTTTCTATGGCTTATATTGCTCAATATAAATTGTGGGAATGATATGCTAAAGTAGGAATTGTGTGGAAACAATTATGAATCTTGTCTTTGACAGTACCAAAGTGAAATGGTTTGCTTTTTATCATACTAACCTATCTCACGAAATTCCGTTAAGTTTTGTGTGATTGAAGTTTTCAAGTTTTGGGTGAGATGTCAATATGAGGAGAATAAGGAGTGACAAGACCCTAAGCTTGGGGATGCCCAAGGAACCCAAAGGTAATATTCAAGAAAGATCCAAGCAACTAAGCTTGGCGATGCCCCGAAAGGCATCCCCTCTTTTGTCTCCAATATTATCGGTAACCTTACTTGAGGCTACATTTTTATTCGTCACATGATATGAGTTTTTCTTGGAGAATCATTTTATTTTGTTAGGATTTACTTTCTGTTGTTTATAATAATGTTTTGCATCTTTCTTTTCAATAAACATGTCAAGGATTGCCTTTACCATGCTTATTTTGCAAGTCTACATGTTGTTGTTTCAAAACAGAAAGTTTATTGCTATTGCAAAAATTCCCGAGAAAAGTCAGAATGTGATAAAATGTTGAAACTTTTTGCATAGTAAGCTATAACAAATTTTCTATAGTATGGTAATTTTTCAGAATTATTGGAGTTAGGGAAGTATGATGAATCTTGCATTCTTTACAGACTGTACTGTTTTGGCAGATTGCTGTTATGTTTGCATATGATTGCTTGTTTAATGATTCTATTTGAGGATAGGAGTATTAAATATGCAGAGGCATTTAGTATGAAATGTTGAATAATAATTTTAGTGATTTTCTACAGTAGAGAATGATAAGGTTTTTGCATTGATTTATACTAACTTATCTTATGAATTCTTGTTGAGTTTCGTGTGGATGGAGTTTTTGAGATTTAGGAAAACCGTGATATGAGCGGAATGAAGAAGACACAAGAGCTCAAGCTTGGGGATGCCCAAGACATCCCAAGTTAATATTCCAATAATTCTCAAGCATCTAAGCTTGGGGATGCCCCAGTAGGCATCCCACCTTTCTTCTTCAACAATTATCGGTTAGTATCGGTTGATCCTAAGTTTTTGATTCTTCACATGATGTGTGCTATCCTTGGAATGTAATTTTATTTTGTTTTGCTTGCTGTTTTAATAAGATACTTAGATCTGAAAGTTTTTAAGTAAAAGTGATTCCACAATTAGCTACCTATTTACTTAACTACTCGCCTGATCTTCACTTATATCTTTTTGAGTAGTTTGTCATTTACTCTTGTGCTTCACTTATATCCTGTGAGTAAATTGTTGAACAAATTGAATATCATGAAGTTGAAATTATATGGTCATATCATGCCTAGTGGTAGCTTCACATTGGGTTTAGAAAGTGAAATCTTTTGAAGCTTGACAATCACAATATTGGTCATACAAGCAATTCATGAATGATTAGTAGAAGGAAGAGAACTTTCACATGCAAATACACTATCTTGGAAATCTTTTGTGATTGTGAGCCCCCATCAAAATATTATATGCCAAAATTGTTGACATTGGACAAGGAAGACAATGTAATGATTTATGTTTGTTCATATTCACGTAGAAGTTATATTGTCATAAATCCTTCAACATGTGGTGCTTGCCTCCCATCTTTGCTAGCCAAAAATTCTACACCAAGTAGAGATACTACTTGTGCATCCAAAAAACCTTAAACCCAAATCTTATTTTCAAGTGTCCACCATACCTACCTAAGGATTGAGTCAGATCCTTCAAGTAAGTTGTCATCGGTGCAATGAGGCAATAAAAAATGCTTCTAAAAGTTTTAGATCATTTAGTGTAAGAGAAAATTGAGCGTTGTACGAACTTGTGATGGTAAATAATAAAAGTGATAGACTCCATAATAAAGGTTGCTATCATAGGGGGCAATATAACGTGACATTCTTTTGCACTAAGGGGTTGAGCATACAAACAAATAAGCGCATGGCAACCTCTGCTTCCCTCTGCGATGGGCCTATCTTTTACTTTATGTATTTACTTTTATGCAAGAGTTAAAGTTTTTCTCTCTATTCCTTTTTATTTTTCTCCTTTGGCAAGCATCATGTGGTGAGGAAAGATCTAGGCACATTTGTCCAGTTGAATATAGGTAGCATGAGTTATTATTATTGACATCACCCTTGAGGTGATTACGTTGGGAGGCAAAACTATGAGCCCCTATCTTTCTATGTGTCCGGTTGAAATGCTTTGCTCATATGATGGTTGAGTATGTGGAGCTCTTACTTAGACTCTGTTGAATATGTTGAATTGCAATTGTTTGGTGACTAAGCATATAGGTTGTTGAGTTTCAAGAGAATTCATTGTTCGAACCTTATCATATGAATTGGTTGCTACTTTGTCATGATAAGTTTTATGAGAAAGAGTTGCTGTTATGATGCTAGGGAAAGTGATTGAAATTGTCATTGATCAAACTTATGAACTTTGCTAGCATTCACACTTCATAAATTATTTGTTTTATCATTTACCCCTACTCGAGGACGAGTAGGAATTAAGCTTGGGATGCTGATACGTCTCCAACATATCTATAATGAAGTATTCGTGCCATGTCTACAACAATTTTATATGGTTTTAGTATGATTTGCATGGAACTAACCCGGACTGATGTTGTTTTCAGCAGAACTACTGTGGTGTTGTTTTTTGTGCAGAAATGAAAGTTATCCAAATGAGCTGAAACTTGTTGATGATTTTTTTTGGAACAAAAGAGACCCCCGAAGCTTCGTGGAAGGACCATAAGATGAAGGAGTAGGAGACAAGACACCAAGGCGCGCATGGTGGGCCCGGCTCGTCCTGGTGGGTTGTGCTCATCTCGAGGCCCATCTTCGCGTGAAACCAACGCCAAAAAAATCCTATAAATAGAGAAACCATCAGAAATAACCCTAGATCAGAAGTTCCACCGCCGCAATCCTATATAGCCACTCAAAACCAATCTAGACCCCGTTCCGACACTCCACTGGAGGGGGAGATTATCATCGGTGGCCATCTTCATCATCCCGGCGGCCACCATGATGAGGAGGGAGTAGTCCACCCTCGGGGCTGGGGGTTTGTACTAGTAGCTATGTGTTTAATCTCTCTCTCTCTCTCTCTCTCTCTCTCTCTCTATATATATATATATATATATATATATATATATATATATATATATATATATATATATCGTGTTCTTGAGATGTCACAATCTTGATGTATCGCGGGCTTTGTTAATATAGTTGGATCATATGGTGTTTCTCCCTCTCTATCTTGTTGTGATGAATTGAATTTTCCCTTTGAGATTTCATTTTATCGGATTGAATACCTTTATAGATTTGAGAGCACTTGATATATGTTTTGCATATGAATACCCGTGGTGACAATGGGGTATTATATTGATTCACTTGATATGTGTTTTGGCACTCAACTCGCGGATTCCTGAGGTAACATTGAGGTAATCTATGCATAGGGGTAGATGCACGTTCTCGTCTTTATTTCTCCAGTAGAAATCTTGGGGCACTCATTGAGGTTCTTTGTGTTGGATCGAGTATTATGAATCTGAAATTGTTTGATGTGTATCGTATAATTATCTCACGGATACTTGTGGTGACATTGGAGTATCTAGGTGACATTAGAGTTGGTTGATGCGTATCATATGGTATTATTTTAGTACGAACTCTTGGATAGATTGAATGGAAAGAATAACTTTGTGTTATTTTATCACAAACTCTTGAATAGATCGAACAGAAAGAGTAACTTTAAGGTGGTTTCGTACCCTACAAACAATTTCTTCTTATGTTCTCCACTAGATAAGAACTTTGGAGTGATTCTTCATTGCATGTTGAGGGATGGTTATGTGATCCAATTATATTAGCATTGTTGAGAGATTGCACTAGTGAAAGTATGCACCCTAGGCCTCATTTTCCATCATTGCAATACTGCTTGTGCTCCATTTTACTATTCACTACCTTGCTGTTTTTTATTGTTCGCACTACAAAAACTCATATCTACTATCCATACTACACTTTTATCACCATCTCTTCGCCGAACTAGTGCACCTATACAATTTGCCATTGTATTGGGTGTGTTGGGGACACAAGAGATTTCTTGTATTTGATTGCAGGGTTGCTTGAGAAAGACTATCTTCATCCTACACCTCCCATGGATTGATAAACCTTAGGTCATCCACTTGAGGGAAAATTGCCACTATCCTACAAAACCCTGCGCTTGGAGGCCCAACATGAGTCTACAAGAATAAAGTTGCATAGTAGACATAAATTGGTGCTCCCGTGATGAGAGGATTATTGGTGATGACGATGGCTTTGATTTCCCCCTCCCAGAGGGAGGTTTCCCTGGCGGAATCGCTCCGCCGGATAGCAAAATTGCTCGTGTCCAGGTTCCGCCTCGAGACGACGGTGCTTTGTCCCGAAACCTTCCTCTTGATTTTTTCTAGGTCAAATGACACCTTATAGCAAAAGATGGGATTCAGAGGCCTGCCAGGGGCCCCACAAGTCCAGGGGGTGCGCCCTAGGGGGTAGGGCACGCCCCCATGCTTGTGGCTGCCTGGTGGGTCCCCTCTGGTAATTCTTTCGTCAGTATTTTTAATATATTCCAAAATAATTCTCCGTGAAATTTAAGGTTATTTGGAGTTGTGTAGAATAGGTATCTCCGATGTAGCCCTTTCCGGTCAAGAATTCTAGCTGCCGGCGATCTCCCTCTTCATGTGAAACTTGCAAAATAAGAGAGAAAAGGCATAAGAATTGCATCATAAAGTGAAATAATGACCCAAAACATAATAAATAACAATAGAAAAACATGATGCAAAATGGACGTATCAACTCCTCCAAGCTTAGACCTCGCTTGTCCTCAAGCGAAATCCGAAATCGATAATCATGACCACATGTTTAGAGAGAGAGGTGTCGATAAAAACAAAATACATACATGAGAGCATCATGATCATTGTTATAACAACAATATATCATCATAAAACTTCTCATAAGTAAGTGACGATTCATTCACAAGATAAAGTATGAACCATAAACTTTATTGAAAACTAACACACTATGATCTCGGTCACCGAAGCAATTGCACTTTATCATATTATCAAAAAGAGTCTATGTAAGAGGTTTGGCAAGTTCACATACTCAACTATCATTTAGTCTTCTATGATTGCTGACACTCACGACATATTTATGGAGCAAAAGTTTCAGTTAGAAACATACAAAGATAGGGGCTTATAGTTTTGCCTCCCAACTTATTTACCTCAAGGGTAATGTCAACAATAATAACTCATGATCACCTACATTCAACTGTATTTATATGCCTATATCTTTCCCCACCACATGATGCTTGCCAAGAGAAAAAATAAAAATGGAATAGAGAAGAATGCTATTGACTTGCATAAAAGTAAATACATAAAGTAAAAGATAGGCCCTTCACAGAGGGAAACAGAGGTTTTCATGCGCTTTTTATTTTTGGATATGCAAGCTCTTAATGTAAAGGAATATCACTTTTTTACCCCTTGTAATATCAACCTTTATTATGTAGTCTGTCGCTTTTATTTCTTCACCATCACAAGATCGTACAAAGCTTACTTTCCCTTACAATAAAAGATCATACATATTTAGGAGCAATTTTTATTGCTTTTGCACCGATGAAAACTTACTTGAAGGATCTTATTCAATCCATAGGTAGATATAGTGGACTCTCATGACATGAAACTAGGTTTAAGGGTTTTTGGATGCACAAGTAGTATCTCTACTTATTGCGGATTTTTGGCTAGCAAAAGACAGTGTGCAAGCACCACATGTTAGAGGATCTATGACAATATAACTTCTATGTGAATATAAGCAATCATAACTCATTACGTTGTCTTCCTTGTCCAACATCAACTTGTTGACACAGAATATTTTAATGGGGGCTCACAATCATAAAAGATGTCCAAGATAGTATATTTATACACGAGACCTCTATTTCTTTATTACTTTTCATGAATTGCAACAATCACCATTGCTATGTTTGTCAACTTCCAACAAATTTTATCAATTATACTTCTTTTCTGTGAAGTCATCACTCCCCATGGGATTAGCATATGATCTTTTTATTCTTTTTGATTGAAACAAGAAAGTAAAACAATTCAAATCAAACTACCCTTTATTATATAACTCAATAACTTGATTACATATATAGATAGACCACTAAGCAAACACTCGAAAATAGATCGAACTAAAAATTTATTCTTCTAAATCGTGAAATAACAGATAATGATAACAAAAGTGATGGTGATACGATACCGGGGCGCCTCCCACAAGCTTAGCACAAGCCAACGGTGGTGCCCATACTGGTGCACTCAAGTCTCCTTCTTCAGTATAATGGTGGTGAAGTGGTAGGCTTGTCATTAATAGTAATCATTAAGATCTCCTTCAAACTCTGAATCTCTTGAAGCACATGACAAATGATCTGAGCGTTCCTTTGCACTTCGGCAATAATGTGTTTATTCTCCGGACCCCAAGCATTATTTCCTTCATCACTTTCACTCGGACGAGAGATGTCCCAATTGGAAGGTATGTGCATACAAGGGGTATTCTCAATCCCTTAATTGTGAAGCAAATTATGAAAGTTGTCCCGATGTAACCTGTGCAAGGGCCTCCTAGGAACAAACCCTTCTGGTACCTCTTAGCTTACTTCATTGTTTGGCGTTCCCATAGCCTGATGGGAGTTGGGAGTAGTGGAGATGCCATCCAAGATGCCCCTCTGTGAAGCCGGAGGATGGACCTCAAACGAATCTCCTTCATCTTCTTCCATGATGGCTTCTTCGGCCTCCTCTCTCTTGAGTTCATCTGCATCAACCAAGCATCATCTTCCACGTAGTTGGAGGAGGAAGAAGACATGATGCCTGGCCTTGGAAATCTGACAGAGAAAAACACGAAACAAGAAGAGAGGAGAATCTTGCGATGTGGTGGTCAAAACATCAGATAGTATATATAATGAATTTTTTCGCGCAGGACAAGCAATATGGAAGAAAATGAAGTTGGGAAAGTCCACGAGGGCGCCACAAGCCTGGTAGGGGGGGTAGGGCGCGTGCCCCCCAGGCTTGTCACTCCATTGTAAACTTTTTGGACTGTTTATTATTTTCCTAATTTTTTATATATTCTGAAACGAACAAAAAGTACTTTTATGGAACTTTTGGAGTCGGTTTACTTATCGTACCACATACCTACTTCTTTTCAAGGTTCTGGAGCGTTCCGGAAGGTCTCCTTTATGTTCTCTTCCGGTGTTATAGTTTGAATAATATTGGTTACGACATTAATGGGTGTACCTAAAATATAATTTTTAATTCTTTGCCCATTAACCACCCTCGGATTAGTGCATTCGATGTTCTTGATCTTGATAGCTCCAGAGCAATAGACTTCTTCAACGATATATGGTCCTTCCCATTTAGAGAGAAGCTTTCCTACAAAGAATCTTAAACAAGAATTGTATAATAGAACTTGATCACCTACTTTGAAGTCCCATTTTTGAACTCTTTTATCATGCCCTCGCTTAACTTTTTCTTTAAGTAACTTGGCATTTTCATAATCTTGTGTCTTTCATTCATCTAGAGAGCTAACATCAAATAACCTCTTTTCACCGACAAGTTTGAAATCATAGTTAAGTTCTTTAATTACCCAATAAGTTTATGTTCTAACTCAAGAGGTAAATGGCATGCTTTTCCAAAGACCATTTTATATGGAGACATACCCATAGGACTTCTATAAGCAGTTTTGTATGCCCACAATGCATCATCAAGTTTCTTAGACCAATTCTTTCTGGATCTATTAATGGTTGCAAGATTAAATCTATTTCTCTATTACTCAATTTAAATTGATCACTATACTGAGGATGATACGGTGATGCAATTCTATGGTTAACATCATATTTAGCAAGAAATTTACGGAATGCACCATGAATAAAACATGAACCACCATCAGTCATTAAATATCTAGGGACTCCAAACCTCGGAAAATAACTTCTTTAAGCATTTTAATAGATAGTATTAGCTTTCCTATGGACTCAATGTGATCTTGGATCACTAAAAGTAAAATGTAGAGTCTTGAACTTTAGAGCTTGAGCCAATCCTTTGTCCTTAGCATTTTGAGGGGTCCACATTCCTAATCCATGCCATGCGAATTATTGAACTTTCCTGAAATATTCATATTGAAAAGGCATTAGTTCAATGAGCTATATGTTGTTAATCCTTACCAAAACCACCTAGGGATAGTTGCACTTTCACCTTCGCTTGTACTAAGTGGGAATTCTGCTTGTACATCCAAAACCTGAAACCTGAAAACATTGTAATTCCAGATGAGTCCAACATACCTACCTATATGCGGTATTACCCTGCCGTCCTAAGTAAACTTGCATGTGCCATCTCTAAAAACTTCAAATAAATATCCTTTTTGTGTGCCTGGATTGTTCATAGAACGATAGGAGGTAGTCGGTATCTTCCATGCTAAGCGGGTTATTCTCAGGTTGAGTGTTTATTCACTCGCCATTGCACGAGAAAAGGGCGGTAATAGGGATGCCCAGTCCCAAACTGCAAAAAGAAAAGAGCTTACAAATAATCAAACAAAAACTCCTACGGAGTCATAACCTTTACTTTATCACTTAGGAACCTCCACTAGCGTATTTAGCATGGAAGATATGGATAACTAATGGTTGCGAAGTAAACAAGAAGGGTGCATTTCTCAAAATATCCTTTACCTCTGTTTAAAAGAATGAGCTATGGCACCTCCGCAAATCACTGCTTCCCTCTACGAAGGGACTATCTATTTACTTCTATGGTGTGTCATCACCTTCTAAAATAAGCGCCAGAACCTGAGAGCACTGCTATCATGCTGATGCATTGTGTGTAGCTAATGTTGGGTGCATCACGACTGTATCTTTTCTACCATGAATTACAATGTTTAGTCGTTGCTTGAACTTTGGAGGTGCTCTGCATTTATGTTTTGCGGTCTCAAAAAGGGCTAGCAAGATACCACTATTGTCATATTATATCATGGTTACTTTGATAACGTGTTGCTATTTGAGATATCTTATTATTGCTCGCTAGCTGATTATGTCATTGATATGAGTTAATATAATTTTTAAGAGTTATTGTTGACATGGTTAGTTATAATATTGGCTGAAAACCTGGGTGCTGTTTAAGCTTATTTATGCAAACATGAGCAAAAGAGTTCATAAAAGTTTTTCTTTTTCACTTTCAGTTTATCAACTGAATTGCTTGAGGACAAGCAAAGGTTTAAGCTTGGGGGAGTTGATACGTCTCCGTCGTATCTGCTTTTCCTAACGCTTTTCCTCTTGTTTTGGACTCTAATTTGCATGATTTGAATGAAACTAACCCGTATTGACGCTGTTTTCAGCAGAACTACCATGGTGTTGTTTTTTGTGCAGAAATAGAAGTTCTTGGAATGGAACGAAACTTTAGGAGGATTTTTTATACAATAAAAGAGGATTTCTGGAGCCAAGAACCACCGGAGGGGGGCACCTGGGTGGGCACAACCCACCAAGGTGCCCCCCCCCCTCAGGCGCGCCCAGGTGGGTTGTCCCCACCCGGTGGTCCCGCAGACCCTGAACCAACGCTATAAAGTCGCATATTTCCAGAAAAAAATTAGGGAGAACGAATTATCGCGTTCCACGAGATGGAGCCGCTGTCACCTCCTGTTCTTCATTGGGAGGCCAGATCTAGAGTCTGTGGGACTCCAGAGAGGGGGATCTTCGATCTTCGTCATCACCACCCCTTCTCCATCGCCAATTCCATGATGCTCCCCACCAGGAGTGAGTAATTCCTTCGTAGGCTCGCTGATCGGTGAGGAGTTGGATGAGATTCATCATGTAATCTAGTTAGTTTTGTTAGGTCTTGATCCCTAGTATCCACCATGTTCTGAGATTGATGTTGCTATGACTTGGCCATGCTTAATGCTTGTCACTTTGGGCACGGGTTCCATGATTTCAGATCTGAACCGTTTATGTTGTCACCATTATATCTATGTTCTAGATCCGATCTTGCAAGTTATAGTCACCTACTATGTATTATGATTCGGTAACCCCAGAGTGACAATAGTCGGAATCACTTCCGGTGATGACCGTAGTTTGAGGAGTTCATGTATATTCAATGTTTGTTAATGCTTTGTTCCGGTTCTCTATTAAAAGGGGCCTTAATACCCCTTAGTTTTCAATAGGACCCCGCTACCATGGGAGGGTAGGACAAAAGATGTCATGCAAATTCTTTCCATAAGAACGTATGACTATTTACGGAATACATGCCTACATTATATTTATGAACTGGAGCTAGTGCGGTATTGCCCTAGGTCTCCCCTCGAAAACTGTTGCGATCCCCTATACTTGTGGGTTATCATTCATTTGTCAGTATTCCAGTTAGAAACAACACGGAGACCAAGAAATGAATGGAAATGGCGATAAGTATCACTATATCAACTATTCTTAAGAGGCAGAGCAATTCTTGCGACATTCTTGACATAAGAGATGGTAATACTTCAAGGTAGAACATAACAAAAGTTGGATAACAAGAAACTCAAGGTACAACACAAAACATGAACAAGTTTGTGTTGGAGGAAAGGCAAGGATGTTGTCAATGACAACACAAATTACCAAGGAACAAGGATGACATTTCTCATCATGAATTCAATTGACCTTTTGGAGGAAGTCAAAATGTTGACGAGGATCTTGACACGTTTTGTCAAGAGGTTTCATGAAGATGTAATCAATCTGGAAGATGATAAAAGCAGATGGGATGGTGAAGCTAAAGTTATGGGAACCACAGATAAGATGCGAGCTCAGAATCAAAGTTGCCTTTCAAGACAAATAACATGATGTTGAAAGCTTTACGTAAGCTTAGGGTATTGTCGGAATTGTGTTCCGAGGATGAAGGACTAGGTAGCACAGTAAAGCTTTAGTATGGTGATGATGATGTAGCCAATCAGCTAAGAATGACATGATTGAGTACAAACTCATAAGCCAGAAGAATATTAAGAGTTATTAAATCGTAGCACGGACTCGATTCACTTATCGGTGTTCTCGAGTGACAAACAACTCAGAACCCGAGGAAAAACTAAATTAGTGAGAAGCAATACTTGACAAAGCTTCATAAGAAGTATTGAAGTTCTGTGTTATTCTCGATATACCAGAGGGTTATACTCGGAATAGAGGTTGGACTAGTGAATAGATCCATGGAAAACAAGCGCTTTTAAATTGTCTGAGAAATGGGATCAAAGAAGACCGACATGTTCGGAACCATAGTGGCAAAGGGTCAAACCACAGATACAAGAGGAATTTACACCAAGGGTATAATTATTGTGTTGGAAATATGCCCTAGAGGCAATGATAAAAGGATTATTATTATATTTCCTTGTTCATGATAATTGTATTTTATTCATGCTATAATTGTATTATCCGGAAATCGTAATACACGTGTGAATACATAGACCACAATACGTCCCTAGTAAGCCTCTAGTTGACTAGCTCGTTGGTCAACAGATAGTCATGGTTTCCTGACTATGGACATTAGATGTCATTGACAACGGGATCACGTCATTAGGAGAATGACGTAATGGACAAGACCCAATCCTAAGCATAGCACAAGATCGTGTAGTTCGTTTTGCTAGAGCTTTTCCAATGTCAAGTATCTTTTCCTTAGACCATGAGATCGTGTAACTCCCGGATACCGTAGGAGTGCTTTGGGTGTACCAAACGTCACAACGTAACTGGGTGACTATAAAGGTGCACTACAGGTATCTCCGAAAGTATCTGTTGGGTTGACACGGATCGAGACTGGGATTTGTCACTCCGGATAACGGAGAGGTATCACTGGGCCCACTCAATAGTGCATCATCATAATGAGCTCAAAGTGACCAAGTGTCTGGTCACGGGATCATGCATTATGGTATGAGTAAAGTGACTTGCCGGTAACGAGACTGAACGAGGTATTGGGATACCGACGATCGAGTCTCGGGCAAGTAACATACCGTCTGACAAAGGGAATAGTATACGGGGTTGCTTGAACCCTCGACATCGTGGTTTAGCCGATGAGATCATCAAGGAGTATGTGGGAGACAACATGGGTATCCAGATCCCGCTGTTGGTTATTGACCGGAGAGCTGTCTCGGTCATGTCTGCATGTCTCCCGAACCCATAGGGTCTACACACTTAAGGTTCGGTGATGCTAGGGTTGTATGAATATGAGTATGCAGCAAACCGAATGTTGTTCGGAGTCCCGGATGAGATCCCGGACGTCATGAGGAGTTCCAGAATGGTCCGGAGGTAAAGAAAACTATATAGGAAGTGTTGTTTCGGCCATCGGGAAAGTTTCGGGGTCACCCGGTATTGTACCGGGACCACCGGAAGGGTCCCGGGGGTCCACCGGGTGGGGCCACCTATCCCGGAGGGCCCCGTGGGCTGAAGTGGGAGGGGAACCAGCCCCTAGTGGGCTGGTGCGCCCCCCTTGGGCCCCCCTGCGCCTAGGGTTGGAAACCCTAGGTCGGGGGGCGCACCACTTGCCTTGGGGGGCACTCCACCCCCCTTGGGCACCGCCCCCTTGGGAGATTGAATCTCCCAGGGCCGGCGCCCCCCCTGGGGTCCTATATAAAGGAGGGCAGGGGGGAGTGCAGCCGCACCCAAGTCTTGGCGCCTCCCTCCCCCTGCTACACCTCGTCCTCCTCCCGCAGCAGCTTGGCGAAGCCCTGCCGGAGTTCTGCTGCATCCACCACCACGCCGTCGTGCTGCTGGATCATCATCAACCTCTCCTTCCCCCTTGCTGGATCAAGACGGAGGATACGTCACGCTGACCGTACGTGTGTTGAACGCGGAGGTGCCGTCCGTTCGGCGCTAGGATCTCCGGTGATAGGATCACGACGAGAACGACTACCTCAACCCCATTCTTTTGAACGCTTCCGCTCGCGATCTACAAAGTGGTATGTAGATGCATCTCCCCTTTCACTCGTTGCTTAGGTGAACTCATATATGGATCTTGGTGAAACCATAGGAAATTTTTTATTTTCTGCAACGTTCCCCAACAGTGGCATCATGAGCTAGGTCTATGCGTAGTTCTCTATTGCACGAGTAGAACACAATTTTGTTGTGGGCGTAGATCTTGTCAACTTGCTTGCCGCTACTAGTCTTTTCTTGCTTCAGCGGTATTGTGGGATGAAGCGGCCCGGACCGACCTTACACGTATGCTTACGTGAGACAGGTTCCACTGACTGACATGCACTAGTTGCATAAGGTGGCTAGCGGGTGTCTGTCTCTCCTACTTTAGTTGGAGCGGATTAGATGAAAAGGGTCCTTATGAAGGGTAAATAGAAGTTGACAAAATCAAGTTTTGGTTATTCGTAGGTAAGAAAACGTTCTTGCTAGAATCCAATTGCAGCCACGTAAAAGATGCAACAACAATTAGAGGACGTCTAACTTGTTTTTGCAGCAATTGTCATGTGATGTGATATGGCCAGAAGTTGTGATGAATGATGAATGATATATTGTGATGTATGAGATCATGTTCTTGTAATAGGAATCACGACTTGCATGTCGATGAGTATGACAACCGGCAGGAGCCATAGGAGTTGTCTTTATTTTTGTATGACCTGCATGTCATTGAAGAACGCCATGTAAATTACTTTACTTTATTGCTAAACGCGTTAGCCATAGAAGTAGAAGTAGTCGTTGGCGTGACAACTTCATGAAGACACAATGATGGAGATCATGATGATGGAGATCATGGTGTCATGCCGGTGACGAAGATGATCATGGAGCCCCGAAGATGGAGATCGAAGGAGCTATATGATATTGGTCATATCATGTCACTACTATATAATTGCATGTGATGTTTATTATGTTTTATGCATCTTGTTTACTTAGAACGGCGGTAGTAAATAAGATGATCCCGTATAATAATTTCAAGAAAGTGTTCCCCCTAACTGTGCACCGTTGCTAAAGTTCGTCGTTTCGAAGCACCACGTGATGATCGGGTGTGATAGATCCTTACGTTCACATACAACGGGTGTAAGATAGATTTACACATGCAGAACACTTAGGGTTAACTTGACGAGCCTAGCATGTACAGACATGGCCTCGGAACACAGAGACCGAAAGGTCGAACATGAGTCGTATGGAAGATACGATCAACATGAAGATGTTCACCGATGATGACTAGTCCGTCTCACGTGATGATCGGACACGGCCTAGTCGACTCGGATCGTGTAAACACTTAGATGACTAGAGGGATGTCTAATCTGAGTGGGAGTTCATTAAATAATTTGATTAGATGAACTTAATTATCATGAACTTAGTCTAAAACTTTTGCAAAATATATCTTGTAGATCAAATGGCCAACACTCATGTCAACATGAACTTCAACGCGTTCCTAGAGAAAACCAAGCTGAAAGATGATGGCAGCAACTATTCGGACTGGGTCTGGAACCTGAGGATCACCCTCATAGCAGCCAAGAAAGATTATGTCCTAGATGCACCGCTAGGTGAAGCACCCATCGCGGAGAACCAAGACGTTATGAACACTTGGCAATCACATGCTGATGATTACTCCCTCGTTCAGTGCGGCATGCTTTACAGCTTAGAACCGGGGCTCCAAAATCGTTTTGAGAAGCACGGAGCATATGAGATGTTCGAGGAGCTAAAAATGGTTTTCCAAGCTCATGCCCGGGTCAAGAGATATGAAGTCTCTGACAAGTTCTATAGTTGTAAGACGGAGGAAAACAGTTCTGTCAGTGAGCACATACTCAAAATGTCTGGGTTGCACAACCGCCTGTCCCAGCTGGAGATCAACCTCCCGGACGAGGCGGTCATTGACAGAATCCTTCAGTCACTCCTACCGAGCTACAAGAGCTTTGTGTTGAACTACAATATGCAGGGGATGGTGAAGACCATTCCTGAAGTATTCTCAATGCTGAAGTCAGCAGAGGTTGAAATCAAGAAAGAACATCAAGTGTTGATGGTCAATAAGACCACTAAGTTCAAGAAGGGCAAGGGTAAGAAGAACTTCAAGAAGGACGGCAAAGATGTTGTCGCTCCTGGTAAGCCAGTTGCCGAGAAGAAGTCAAAGAATGGACCCAAGCCTGAGACTTAGTGCTTTTATTGCAAGGGGAAGGGTCACTGGAAGCGGAACGGCCCCAAATACTTAGCGGACAAGAAGGCCGGCAACACTAAAGGTATATTTGATATACATGTAATTGATGTGTACCTTACCAGTACTCGTAGTAACTCTTGGGTATTTGATACCGGTGCCGTTGCTCACATTTGTAACTCACAGCAGGAGCTGCGGAATAAGCGGAGACTGGCGAAGGACGAGGTGACGATGCGCGTCGGGAATGGTTCCAAGGTCGATGTGATCGCCGTCGGCACGCTACCTCTACATTTACCTACGGGATTAGTTTTAAACCTCAATAATTGTTATTTAGTGCCAAGTTTGAGCATGAACATTGTATCTGGATCTCGTTTGATACGAGATGGCTACTCATTTAAATCCAAGAATAATGGTTGTTCTATTTATATGAGAGATATGTTTTATGGTCATGCCCCGATGGTCAATGGTTTATTCTTAATGAATCTCGAACGTAATGTTACACATATTCATAGCATGAATACCAAAAGATGTAAAGTTGATAACGATAGTCCCACATACTTGTGGCACTGCCGCCTTGGTCACATTGGTGTCAAGCGCATGAACAAGCTCCGTGCTGATGGACTTTTAGAGTCTCTCGATTATGAATCATTTGACACATGCGAACCATGCCTCATGGGTAAAATGACCAAGACTCCATTCTCCGGAACAATGGAGCAAGCAACCAACTTGTTGGAAATCATACATACCGATGTGTGCGGTCCAATGAGCGTTGAGGCTCGCAGAGGATATCGTTATGTTCTCACTCTCACTGATGACTTGAGTAGATATGGGTATGTCTACTTGATGAAACACAAGTCTGAGACCTTTGAAAAGTTCAAGGAATTTCAGAATGAAGTAGAGAATCAACGTGACCGAAAGATAAAATTCCTACGATCGGATCATGGAGGAGAATGTTTAAGTCACGAATTTGGTACACACTTAAGAAAATGTGGAATCGTTTCACAACTCACGCCGCCTGGAACACCTCAGTGTAACGGTGTGTCCGAACATTGTAATCGCACTCTATTGGATATGGTGCGATCTATGATGTCTCTTACCGATTTACCGCTATCATTTTGGGGATACGCTCTAGAGACAGCTACATTCACTTTAAATAGGGCACCGTCTAAATCCATTGAGACGACACCGTATGAATTATGGTTTGGGAAGAAACCTAAGCTGTCGTTTCTAAAAGTTTGGGGATGCGATGCTTATGTCAAGAAACTTCAACCTGAAAAGCTCGAACCCAAGTCGGAAAAATGCGTCTTCATAGGATACCCCAAAGAAACCATTGGGTATACCTTCTACCTTAGATCCGAAGGCAAGATCTTTGTTGCCAAGAACGGATCCTTTCTGGAAAAAGAGTTTCTCTCGAAAGGAGTAAGTGGGAGGAAATTAGAACTCGATGAAGTACTACCTCTTGAACCGGAAAGTAGTGCAGCTCAGGAAAATGTTCCTGTGGTGCCTACACCGACTGGAGAGGAAATTAATGATGATGATCAAGGTACTTCTGATCAAGTTGCTACTGAACTTCGTAGGTCCACAAGGACACGTTCCACACCAGAGTGGTATGGCAACCCTGTCCTGGAAATCATGTTGTTAGACAACGGTGAACCTTCGAACTATGAAGAAGCGATGGCGGGCCCAGATTCCAACAAATGGCTTGAAGCCATGCAATCCGAGATAGAATCCATGTATGAAAACAAAGTATGGACTTTGACTGACTTGCCCGATGATCGGCGAGCGATAGAAAAAAAATGGATCTTTAAGAAGAAGATGGACGCGGATGGTAATGTAACCATCTATAAAGCTCGACTTGTCGCTAAGGGTTATCGGCAAGTTCAAGGGATTGACTACGATGAGACTTTCTCTCCAGTAGCGAAGCTTAAGTCCGTCCGAATCGTGTTAGCAATTGCCGCATACTATGATTATGAGATATGGCAGATGGACGTCAAAACGACATTCCTTAATGGGCATCTTAAGGAAGAACTGTATATGATGCAGCCGGAAGGTTTTGTCGATCCTAAGAATGCTAACAAAGTGTGCAAGCTCCAGCGATCCATTTATGGGCTGGTGCAAGCATCTCGGAGTTGGAACATTCGCTTTGATGAGATGATCAAAGCGTTTGGGTTTATGCAGACTTATGGAGAAGCCTACGTTTACAAGAAAGTGAGTGGGAGCTCTGTAGCATTTCTCATATTATATGTAGATGACATACTTTTAATGGGAAATGATATAGAATTCTTGGACAGCATTAAGGCCTACTTGAATAAGTGTTTTTCAATGAAGGACCTTGGAGAAGCTGCATATATATTAGGCATCAAGATCTATAGGGATAGATCGAGACGCCTCATAGGTCTTTCACAAAGCACATACCTTGATAAGATTTTGAAGAAGTTCAAAATGGATCAGTCCAAGAAAGGGTTCTTGCCTGTATTGCAAGGTGTGAGATTGAGCTCGGCTCAATGCCCGACCACGGCAAACGATAAAGAAGAGATGAGTGTCATCCCCTATGCCTCAGCCATAGCATCTATTATGTATGCCATGCTGTGTACCAGACCTGATGTAAACCTTGCTGTAAGTTTGGTAGGAAGGTACCAAAGTAATCCCGGCAAGGAACACTGGACAGCGGTCAAGAATATCCTGAAGTACCTGAAAAGGACAAAGGACATGTTTCTCGTTTATGGAGGTGACGAAGAGCTCGTCGTAAAGGGTTACATCGACGCTAGCTTCGACACAGATCTAGATGACTCGAAGTTACAAACCGGATACGTGTATATGTTGAATGGTGGGGCAGTAAGCTGGTGCAGCTGCAAGCAGAGCGTCGTGGCGGGATCTACATGTGAAGCGGAGTACATGGCAGCCTCGGAGGCAGCGCATGAAGCAATATGGGTGAAGGAGTTCATCACCGACCTAGGAGTCATACCCAATGCGTCGGGGCCGATCAAACTCTTCTGTGACAACACTGGAGCTATTGCCCTTGCCAAGGAGCCCAGGTTTCACAAGAAGACCAGGCACATCAAGCGTCGTTTCAACTCCATTCGTGAAAATGTTCAAGATGGAGACATAGAAATTTGCAAAGTGCATACGGATCTGAATGTCGTAGATCCGTTGACTAAACCTCTTCCGCGAGCAAAACATGATCAGCGCCAGAACTCTATGGGTGTTCGATTCATCACAATGTAACTAGATTATTGACTCTAGTGCAAGTGGGAGACTGTTGGAAATATGCCCTAGAGGCAATGATAAAAGGATTATTATTATATTTCCTTGTTCATGATAATTGTCTTTTATTCATGCTATAATTGTATTATCCGGAAATCGTAATACACGTGTGAATACATAGACCACAATACGTCCCTAGTAAGCCTCTAGTTGACTAGCTCATTGGTCAACAGATAGTCATGGTTTCCTGACTATGGACATTAGATGTCATTGACAACGGGATCACGTCATTAGGAGAATGACGTAATCGACAAGACCCAATCCTAAGCATAGAACAAGATCGTGTAGTTTGTTTTGCTAGAGCTTTTCCAATGTCAAGTATCTTTTCCTTAGACCATGAGATCGTGTAACTCCCGGATACCGTAGGAGTGCTTTGGGTGTACCAAACGTCACAACGTAACTGGGTGACTATAAAGGTGCACTACAGGTATCTCCGAAAGTATATGTTGGGTTGACACGGATCGAGACTGGGATTTGTCACTCCGGATAACGGAGAGGTATCACCGGGCCCACTCGGTAGTGCATCATCATAATGAGCTCAAAGTGACCAAGTGTCTGGTCACAGGATCATGCATTACGGTACGAATAAAGTGACTTGCCGGTAACGAGACTGAACGAGGTATTGGGATACCGACGATCGAGTCTCGGGCAAGTAACATACCGTCTGACAAAGGGAATAGTATACGGGGTTGCTTGAACCCTCGACATCGTGGTTCATCCGATGAGATCATCGAGGAGTATGTGGGAGCCAACATGGGTATCCAGATCCCGCTGTTGGTTATTGACCGGAGAGCTGTCTCGGTCATGTCTCCATGTCTCCCGAACCCGTAGGGTCTACACACTTAAGGTTCGGTGACGCTAGGGTTGTATGAATATGAGTATGCAGCAAACCGAATGTTGTTTGGAGTCCCGGATGAGATCCCGGACATCACGAGGAGTTCCAGAATGGTCCGGAGGTAAAGAAAACTATATAGGAAGTGTTGTTTCGGCCATCGGGAAAGTTTCGGGGTCACCCGGTATTGTACCGGGACCACCGGAAGGGTCCCGGGGGTCCACCGGGTGGGGCCACCTATCCCGGAGGGCCCCGTGGGCTGAAGTGGGAGGGGAACCAGCCCCTAGTGGGCTGGTGCGCCCCCCTTGGCCCCCCCCCTTGCGCCTAGGGTTGGAAACCCTAGGTGGGGGGGGGGGCGCACCACTTGCCTTGGGGGGCACTCCACCCCCCGTGGCCGCCGCCCCCTTGGGAGATTGAATCTCCCAGGGCCGGCGCCCCCCCCCCCCTGGGGGCCTATAGAAAGGAGGGTAGGGGGGAGGGCAGCCGCACCCAAGTCTTGGCGCCTCCCTCCCCCTGCTACACCTCGTCCTCCTCCCGCAGCAGCTTGGCGAAGCCCTGCCGGAGTTCTGCTGCATCCACCACCACGCCGTCGTGCTGCTGGATCATCATCAACCTCTCCTTCCCCCTTGCTGGATCAAGACGGAGGAGACGTCATGCTGACCGTACATGTGTTGAACGCGGAGGTGCCGTTCGTTCGGCGCTAGGATCTCCGGTGATAGGATCACGACGAGAACGACTACCTCAACCCCGTTCTTTTGAACGCTTCCGCTCGCGATCTACAAAGTGGTATGTAGATGCATCTCCCCTTTCACTCGTTGCTTAGATGAACTCATAGATGGATCTTGGTGAAACCGTAGGAAAAATTTTATTTTCTGCAACGTTCCCCAACATATTGATGCGAAAAGCTTCCATGATAAGATCTAAATCGTGTCCATGGGCATGAATGCAAAGTTCAAGGTCGACTCCCGTTTCTTCAATGCATAACCTTCCATTCACTCCTCGCTACCGATGAAATTGTAGTGCTGAAATTTTATCCGGCGTAACACTAGTAGAGTACGACCAATAGAAGTTTTTGGGTTCACACAGATGGCAAAAGCATATATCAACCCATCGGGCATTTTAGGAATCTATACCATACTTAGTGAATATTTGCAACCTATCGAACATTTTTATTTGACAGTTTGAAGAAATAAGAATTTGACTTGTAATTTGAAATTTGAATTTTGAGTTGAATTAATTATTTAATTGCATTTTAATTATGAAAAATATGATGATATGGCATATTAGGGTAATATAACTGTAGCATAACTATCCAGGTGTTACAGTTAGCGTTGCTCCAGCCACACTGCACGCTCTGGGCCGGTATGAATGTTGCATGGGAAGTTGTGCGTCCCTTGGATAGAAAGCATGGGAATGCTAATGCGTGCGTGACAGCGGTCCGGACGCCCCCCTCCCCCCCCTCCCCGCGGTTTGCTTCCAATTTGAGGGACAAAGGACATCCGAACTGGCCAGCAGATGGATATAGAATCGCCTTGGATGAAAAAACATGACCGGACCGCACAGTCCGAACAGAAGCGGACATTTGAGAGTCCACGTTGAAGTTCTCCTGGGAGTCCATGTTGAAGTTCTCCAAGGCCACCACATTTAAAAGGGATAAACAAAACAACACAATGCATACAGCCAAACAGATGTGGTTTGCATCTGCTCACCCTTAAAGCACAAATACAGGCCACCAAACAGCGGGCATAATCTATTCCCTAATGCAATACAGCCTACCAAACTACATGTAAACACAATAGTTATATGTAAGTCGCCTGAATTTGTAATTTGGGTCAGTCGTTTCTTGAAAGAAGAAGCACCCTAGAGGGAAAGATGGAAGGAGCAGCCGCAGGCGATCTATCTTAGGGTAGTAGGCTGTCGGCTATCTATCTTAGGGTGGCAGGCTGACGACGATCTTTCTTAGGGCAGCAAGCTCGCAGACGATCTTTCTTAGGGTATCTTTCTCGCGGGGGGGAAATTGCTCACCGCCGAAGTTAGAGGAACGGTCGAGGGTGACGGCAGTACGACAGTACGCGGTGGTGGGGGCGGGGGGGGGGGCGAGGCTGGTGATGATGCCACGAACCTGGGGTAGGGCCATGGACCTGTCTAAGGAACCCTACCCAAGGACATCTCTAGAAGAAACTACCTGTCAGTCGACCTAGAGGTGTTCCACTCGACAAGCTCGAGGACACTCGACCATGAAGAAAACCACTCGACCATAAAGCTAACCACTCGACGGCCAGAAGATCTAAAGACACTCTACACGCAATGGTCTGTCATTAAGTAGCTTTTATGGTCTTCATAGCACTTTATGGGGCGTTACTAGTAACCCCCTGACTTAATGTACTTTAAACCCGACATAACTGAGGGCAGGAGGGGTCTAGCGAACTCTATATAAGCCATCCCCCTCCTCAGTGTGAAGGGTTCGCACCCCTGTAACTCTCACGCATATAATCCAGTCGACCGCCTCCGGGCACTGAGACGTAGGGATGTTACTTCCTCCGAGAAGGGCCTGAACTCGTAAAACTCTTGCGTGTACAACTACTCCATTGCTAGGATCTTGCCTCTCCCTTAGTACCCCCCTACACTACTGTCAGACTTAGAACCACGACAGTTGGCGCCCACCGTGGGGCTGGTGTCTTAGCGACTTATTGGAGAAGTTGCAATTTTTCCGACCCCCTTCATCATGGTTTCAGGCGGAGTTTTGGTTGAGGGCCGCGAGATCAGTCTCGGCGCGCTCACGTTCGTCGCCGACGACTCTGCCTAGCTGCAGGAGGCTCCGCTCGACATCGACGCGCTCCCAGTCTGCGGAGCGATGCACTTTCGGGCGTGCGTCCGCGGTGTCCTCCTGCGACAACCGTCGACCCAGTATCGACCGGTTTTTGTGTCTTCCTCCCTCCCAGCTTCCCGCCGGTGCAAGCGCTATGGTCAGTCGAGGCTTCAGCGGTGGGTAAGGCACGCAGTGGCTCGCCAGTCGACCACCGCCCAGGTCGCAGCTATCGAGCCCGACGAATCTCTCTACGGCCTTTTCGACCCGACGACTGGCTCCGCAGAGACTGCATCCGAGTGCGACAGCAGTGATCCAGCGGCGGAGGTCCTGATGGTCAATGGACCACACGGTCCCCCCGGCTTTCCCGGTGTCGAGGGAGGTGACGGCGGAGGCGATCCGTCGTGCGACCATGAGGAATACCTCCCCGAGCCCCTCAATTCGCTGCAGAGGGAAAAACTTCGCCGCCGGAACATGGATGCGCTTCACACTCCAATAGTTGGAGAAACCCCTGAGGCTCGCGCCTTAGAGGACGCGCGCTTGGCCAACTTGGCTGAGCACACTCGACTGGAGAACCTTCAGCGGGCACTCGACGAGCGCGCGAGGCAACGGATTCCTTACTCCAGTCGATGCCAGCTCTTTCCACCTCCGACTCAGGTATATCGAACTCCGATTCAGAATTTAGCAGCTGCAGCCTGTATAGCAGAATCAATTCAGCCTTCCCAGTCAGAGGCTGGCAGAGGCTTGATGCAGATCAGAGATTTGCTCTGGGCAGCAGGAGATCGGAATTCAGCTGTATCGCAGTCGCGGAACAGGATTCACAGCAGATCCGTGGCAGCGAATACAGTCCAGTCGGCTCATAGCCCCAGATCTCCCCAAGGCGTGAAGGGCGTGGTGACCGGCATGATCAGTACAGGAACCGTGAGCAGTATGATCACCGATTCGATCGCAATGATCGACATCGAGTGCCCACTCCTCCCCCAAGGGGTGGATCCTATGCGCCTTGACAGCAGGATGATAGACGCCGACATAGTGGCGGACGAAGAATTCCAGTCGACCCCAGGGAACCAGGCTTTGATGCGAGATCCATCATCGTCCAAGGTCTGGTCGACCTGAACAGAGCTCACAGAGAGGGTAACGACAGAGATGTCCCCGCCAGCAGCCGAGTGCATGTCTCCGGACTAGAGTGTTTTAGCAGAGCCATCAGAGCCACAGTGATTCCTCCCAACTTCAGGTTGGCGACTGGAGTCAGCAAATTCAACGGTGAGTCTAAGCCCGATACTTGGCTTGAGGACTACCGAGTGGCTGTCCAGATCGGCGGCGGAAATGACGAGGTGGCCATGAAGCATCTGCCTCTTATGTTGGAAGGGTCAGCCAGGGCATGGCTGAATCAGTTGACACCCATCAACATTTACATGTGGGAGGATCTTTCCCGAGTGTGTAAGAACATTCTAAGGAACATGCAAGCGACTAGCAGGACTGACAGAGCTGCAATCTTGTGTGCAGAAGTCGAATGAGACTCTGAGAGATTACATCCAGAGATGGATCACATTACATCACACGATGGAGAATGTATCTGATCACCAGGCAGTCTGCGCCTTCAAGGAAGGCGTTAAGTACCGAGAACTAAGCCTGAAATTTGGTTGAACCGTAGACATGTCTCTGAGTCGAATGATGGAAATTGCCACAAAATATGCCAATGGTGAGGAAGAGGATCGGCTCCGGAGTGGCAAACACAAGTCAGTAGCCCAAGAAACTGGAGGAGGGAACTCCAGTCGAAACCAAAAGCGGAAAGCCGAGCCAGCCGCTCCTGGAGAAGCCTTGGCCGTGACTCAAGGAAAGTTCAAAGGGAAACCCAAAGGACCTTAGAACCCCAAGAAAGTGAAGGATAAAGAAGGAAATGACGTGATGGATTTGCCGTGTCACATCCACACAAAGAAAGATGAAGAGGGTAATTTCATTTACCCGAAGCATACCACTCGACAGTGTCGACTCCTGATACAGCAGTTCCAAGGGAAGCAGACCAAAGATAAGGAAAAAGAGTCGGACAAAGTTGAGGACAAGGGGGATAGTGATGAAGAATATCCTCAGGTCAATTCCACCCTGATGATTTTTGCTGACGTTGAGAGCAAAAATCGACTGAAAGTTATAAACCGAAAGGTGAATATGGCTGCTCCGGCGATGCCCAATTATCTGAAGTGGTCTCAGACATCCATTACATTCGACCAGTCTGATCACCCGACGCACATAGCCACCCCTGGGAGGCAGGCTCTGGTGGTCGACCCAGTCGTCGAAGGTACTCGACTGACCAAAGTACTGATGGATGGCGGCAGTAGTTTGAACATATTGTACGCAGAGACACTGGAGGGGATGGGCATTTCGATGTCCAGACTCAGCACAAGCAACATGAATTTCTATGGAGTCATTCCACGCAAGAAGGCCACATCACTCGGTCAGATTGCTCTCGATGTGGTCTTTGGTGATTCCAAAAACTTCCGCAAAGAAAAGTTGACATTTGAGGTTGTAGATTTCCAAAGTGCTTATCACGTCATTTTGGGCAGGCCAGCTTACGCACGTTTTATGGATCGACCATGCTACGTGTACCTCAAATTGAAGATGCCTGGCCCTAAAGGCGTGATCACTGTTACTGGTAATCGCAAGAAGGTGGAAGAGTGCTTTCAGAAAGGCTCGAAGATCGCCGATGCTCAGATGGTAGCAGAAGAATGGCAAGAACACCAGAGAAATGCAGACCCGAGTGATTTGTTATGGGCCAAGAAACCCGCTACGGAATCAGTGTTTCAGTCGTCAGGCGAGACAAAGCCAGTTCACATCCACCCGACTGACCCCAACGCTGCTCCTACTCATATCTCCACGACACTCGACCCCAAATAGGAAGAAGCGCTCATCCAGTTCCTCCGTCAGAACTGGGACATCTTTGCATGGAAACCCTCTGACATGCCAGGTGTACCCAGGGGGCTGGCTGAGCACCATTTGCGAGTCGACTCAAAGGAAAAACCTGTCAAGGAACATCTGTGACGGTCCGCCATCCATAAAAGGAAGGCTATTGGCGAAGAGGTAGCTCGGCTCTTAGCAGTAGAGATTATCCGAGAGATTTACCACTCCGAGTGGCTTGCCAATGTTGTCATGGTCCCCAAGAAGGACAAGTCACTTCGCATGTGCATTGACTTTAAACATATCAATCGGGCCTGCCCGAAAGATCATTTTCCTCTCCCCCGCATCGACCAAATAGTCGACTCGACTGCGGGGTGTGAGCAATTGTCTTTCTTAGATGCCTATTCCGGGTACCATCAGATCCGTCTGTATGGACCCGATGAGATCAAAACGGCTTTCATCACCCCATTCGGGTGCTTCTGTTATGTCACCATGCCATTCGGCCTCAAGAATGCCAGAGCCACGTTCATGAGGATAATTCAGAAGTGTTTGCTCACTCAAATCAGTCGGAATGTGGAAGCATACATGGATGACATTGTGGTCAAGTCACGGAAAGGTTCCGACCTGCTGACAGACCTCGCTGAAACATTTGCCAACCTCACGAGGTATGATATCAAGCTTAATCTGTCCAAGTGCACATTCGGAGTCCCTGGCGGAAAATTACTCGGTTTTCTCGTTTCCGAACGAGGAATCGACGCAAATCCAGAGAAAGTGGGCGCTATACTCCGAATGAAACGACCCGTGCGTGTGCACGATGTTCAGAAGCTTACTGGTTGCTTGGCGCTTTAAGTCGATTCATCTCTCGTCTCGGCGAGAAGGCATTGCCTCTCTACCGACTGATGAAGAAGTCAGACAAGTTCGAGTGGACTCCTGAAGCTGATGCAGCGTTTGCAGAGTTAAAAACCCTGCTTTCCACCCAGCCGGTGCTTGCTGCTCTGGTCAGCAAAGAGCCTTTGCTGCTTTACATTGCAGCCACAGGACAAGTCGTCAGTACTGTACTTACGGTCGAGCGGGAAGAAGGGAAAGCCTTCAATGTTCAGCGCCCAGTATATTATATTTTCGAAGTCCTGAACCCATCAAAGCAAAGATACCCTCATTATCAGAAGCTTGTATATGGGATTTATATGACCATGAAGAAAGTTGCTCACTATTTCTCTGACCATATCATTACAGTCGTCAGCGACGCCCCGTTATCAGAGATTCTGCACAACAGAGATGCAACTGGTCGAGTGGCAAAATGGGCGATTGAATTCCTTCCCTTGGATATCAGATTTGAGGCAAAGAAAGCTATCAAGTCCCAAGCAATAGCCGATTTCCTCGCCGAGTGGACTGAACAGCAGTTGCCGACTCAAGTTCACTCGGAGCACTGGACCATGTTCTTTGATGGCTCCAAAATGCTGAATGGTTCCGGTGCTGGGGTGGTGTTGGTTTCCCCCCGAGGAGATAAGCTCAGATATGTACTCCAGATTCACTTTGATTCCTCCAACAATGAAGCAGAATACGAAGCACTTTTATATGGGTTGCGTATGGCCAATTCACTCGGCATCCGTCACCTCATGGTCTACGGCGACTCGGATTTAGTGGTTAACCAAGTGATGAAGGAGTGGGACGTCAGAAGTCCAACTATGACTGGTTACTGCAGCGCTGTAAGAAAGCTGGAGAAGATATTCGAGGGGTTAGAGCTTCATCACATACCCCGACTGAAGAACCAAGCAGCTGATGACTTGGCGAAGATAGGTTCCAAAAGAGAAGCCATTCCCAGTGGCGTGTTTTTGGAGCATGTTCACGCGCCGTCAGTTCAAGAGGATCCTTTCACCGAAGAAGCCCCACAGCCTAAAAGTGCCTCGGATCCGACTGAAGTTGAGGTTCCAGCCGTGGTCGACCTAATCATGGAAGTTTTGGTTATCATTCCCGATTGGACAATGCCTTACATCGCATATATCCTAAGGAAGGAGCTCCTAGAGGATGAAGAAGAGGCTCGGCAGGTCGTCCGTCGATCCAAGGCCTTTACTGTCATGAAGGGACAATTGTACAGAGAAAGCGCGACTGGAGCCAACCAGAAATGCATAACGCCGGAAGAAGGACGAATGATTCTCAACGACATCCACTCGGGGACATGCGGCCATCATGCGTCCTCCCAGACCATCGTGGCTAAAGCATACCGAGCGGGTTTTTACTGGCCCAGAGCAAATGAAATGGCGAAAGAAATAGTTGACAAGTGTGAAGGATGTCAGTTCTATTCCAATATGTCACACAAGCCCTCCTCAGCCTTGAAGACCATTCCAATTGTCTGGCCTTTCACTGTTTGGGGGTTAGATATGGTCGGACCACTGAGAACTGGCAGGAGCGGCTTCACCCACGTACTGGTGGCAGTCGACAAGTTCACCAAGTGGATCGAAGCCAAGCCCATTAAAAATCTCGATGCTGGCACTGCCATCAGTTTCATCAGAGAATTAATATTCAGATATGGAGTTCCGCATAGCATCATCACTGATAATGGGTCAAACTTCGATTCCGATCAATTCAAAGCCTTCTGCGCTTCTCAAGGCACACGAGTCAACTACGCTTCAGTCGCTCACCCCCAGTCGAATGGACAAGCAGAAAGAGCAAACGGCCTAATTCTCAAAGGGCTGAAACCCCGGTTGATGCGTGACCTCAAACACGCAGCAGGCGCGTGGGTCGACGAACTTCCATCAGTTCTTTGGGGATTGAGGACTACCCCAAATCGGTCGACTGGAAGAACTCCATTCTTTCTGGTCTATGGAGCTGAAGCAGTTTTGCCGAGTGATCTGCTTCACAATGCACCACGAGTCGAGCTCTACTCTGAAGCCAAAGCAGAGCAAGCCCGGAAGGACGCAGTCGACCTTCTGGAAGAAGAAAGAGAGATGGCCATCATCCGATCGACCATTTATCAACAAGACTTGCGCCGATTCTACGCCAGAAATGTGAAGAGCCGGGCCTTCCAAGAAGGAGACTTGGTCCTCCGAGTGGACCAGCAGAAGCCACACAAACTCGCCCCTACTTGGGAAGGCCCTTTCATCGTCACCAAAGTTCTCCACAACGGAGCGTACCGTCTTTACAACGTCGATCGCGAGATCGACGAGCTACGAGCTTGGAATGCGGATCTGCTCCGCCCCTTTTACACTTAAATATTTACTCGGATGAGATGTAATAAAAGTACTCCTGTAGTTTATCTATCAAAGACAAAAGTGATATAATTTTCCCGATTATTGTTACCACTTTTGCTTGTGTAAGAAGTACCCCCAGTGGGTGGCTTAGCTGCGAATCCGTTTCGCCTAAGTTTGTAAAAAAAATCCTGCCGAGTGACGAGCAATCCTCTCACTCGAAGACTTAGCTGCGAATCTGTTTCGCCTAAGTTTTTGAAATCCTTCCGAGTGGAGAGCAAACCTCTCGCTCGAAGGCTTAGCTGCGAATCTGTTTCGCCTAAGTTTTTGAAATCCTTCCGAGTGGAGAGCAAACCTCTCGCTCAGAGGCTTAGCTGCGAATCCGTTTTGCCTAAGTGTTTGAAATCCTTATGAGTGGATAGCAAACCTCCCACTCGGGGGCTTAGCTGCAGTCCAGTACTCGCCTAAGTATTTGAAATCCTACCGAGTGGAGAGCAAACCTCCCACTCGGGGGCTTAGCTACAGTCCAGTACTCGCCTAAGTATTTGAAATCCTACCGAATGGAGAGCAAACCTCCCACTTGGGGGCTTAGCTGCAGTCCAGTACTCGCCTAAGTGTTTGAAATCCTACCGAGTGGAGAGAAAACCTCCCACTCGGGGGCTTAGCTGCAGTCCAGTACTCGCCTAAGTGTTTGAAATCCTACCGAGTGGAGAGCAAACCTCCCACTCGGGGGCTTAGCTGCAGTCCAGTACTCGCCTAAGTGTGTGAAATCCTACCGAGCGGAGAGCAAACCTCCCACTCGGAGGCTTAGCTGCAGCCCAGTGCTCGCCTAAGTGTTTAAAATCCTACCGAGTGGTGAACTTGCCTCTCACTCGGAGGCTTAGCTGCAGCCCAGTGCTCGCCTAAGTGTTTAAAATCCTACCGAGTGGTGAACTTGCCTCTCACTCGGAGGCTTAGCTGCAGCCCAGTGCTCGCCTAAGTGTTTAAAATCCTACCGAGTGGTGAACCTGCCTCTCACTCGGAGGCTTAGCTGCAGCCCAGTGCTTGCCTAAGTGTTTAAAATCCTACCGAGTGGTGAGCCTGCCTCTCACTCGGAGGCTTAGCTGCAGCCCAGTGCTCGCCTAACTGTTTAAAATCCTACCGAGTGGTGAACCTGCCTCTCACTCGGAGGCTTAGCTGCAGCCCAGTGCTCGCCTAAGTGATTAAAATCCTACCGAGTGGTGAACCTGCCTCTCACTCGGAGGCTTAGCTGCAGCCTAGTGCTTGCGTAAGTGATTAAAATCCTACCGAGTGGTGAACCTGCCTCTCACTTGGGGGCTTAGCTGCAGCCCAGCGCTCGCCTAAGCATTTAAAATCCTACCGAGTGGCGAGTCTGCCTCACACTCGGAGGCTTAGCCACAGTCCAGCGCTCGCCTAAGTACGAAAATAGTTCCGATCCGCAGGGACGACAAGGTGCAGGTCAACTGATTACCTTCCCCTCCGGGCTCCGACACAAATACCACGTGCGCTCTGCAAGGACTACAAAGCCAACTGCTACCTTCTCCTTCGAGCTTCGGCACAAATACAACATGCGCTTCCTCCTGGGTCGCAAAGATGCAAGTCGACTGTGATCCGCGCTCCAGCCTGCAAAAGATATATTCCAAGCGAAGAACAATGCCGCTCGAAGACAGATGCAAACATATTGAACCACAAAGCCAAGTTCAGATAGCATCCTATGGATCCAGAAGTACTCAGGCGTCAAGCCTGTTAAAGTTTATCGGTTACAAAAACCACTCAGCATTCCGAGGCAAATTTAAAGTATCCAGCATAAAAGTTTTTTACTCCTCCGGTGGAGGACTGGAAGGCGCGACAAACTCGTCCAGGTCGATTCCATCAGCAATCCGAGTGGCAGCTGCAATGAATGTCTCCATGAAGGATCGGAAGTCATGCTTCTTAGTATTGGCCACCTTGAGGGACGCCAGCTTTTCCTCTCGAGCTTCTTTGCAGTGAACGCGGACTAAAGACAGAGCTACATCAGCACCGCACCTGGCAGAAGACTTCTTCCACTCTTGCACTCGGCCTGGGACTTCGTTTAGTCGAGTCATCAAAGACTCGAGGTCGTTCTGAAGCGTCTCCTCTGGCCAGAGTGTCGTGTCGATTCGCGACGCCGCTGCCTTCAGTCGGGCCAGATAATCCACCACACCAGCGACGCGAGATTCCAGTCGAAGCACATTCATGGCAGCTTCATCTTTCATTGGAGAGTTGATGGGGTCCAAGCCTGTTTCCACTTGACTGGTTTCTTCCTCAAAGTTTTGGCAGAATTCTGTAAACACAAGTCAAACATGAACCAGCAGTTCCATGACGAATCAACGGTGACAAGTCAGTCGGATGAAGAGGTTACCTTCAAGCATGAGAAATAGCTTCTTGGCGAGCCCTCCCAGATAAGCTTCCAGATCATTCTTCTTCCCCACCAGTTCACTTGCCTTCTCACTCAGAGCAATCTTGTCGTTCTTCAGACGGCTGACTTCCTTGTTGGCCGCGTCAAGAGCAGCTTTCAGGCTGACATTCTCCTCTTCGAGTTTGCCGACTGAAGCCAGCTTTTCTTCCGCAAGTTTTGTTTTATCCGATGCAGCCTTCTGCACCTCTGCAAGTTCCTGGTCCTTCTTGATCAGAGCCGCCTTCGTTTTCTCTGCAAAATGGCAAAGAGGTCAGAATCAATAATGAGCAGAAGGGTAAAAACAATCATCAAGTTCTCACCAATCATACCTGCTGTCTCGTCCTTCGCCTTCTGAAAATTCTCCTGGACAAGTTTTAAGTCGAGGTCGAGCTGGATATGTTTCTTCTCCAACTCAGTATAACGGGCCACAAGCTCGCAAGATTTCTGCAAAGAGACAGTCGACAGACATCAAAGAAATGTTACTTCCGAGTGACTAAGAGAAAAACAGCAACGTTTCTAAGACTACAGCCGAATCAAAACATTCAACAGTAGTCTCGGGGACTACACCCAGTGGGTGCACTCAGTGTGCCCCCACTAGTTCTACCGACTCGATCGACCAGTCGACCAAAAGGAACAAAGAGATTACGGTCTTATCAAAAAAAAGAGAGTTCTTCAGACTACAGTCGACTGCCAGCAGTCCACCATAGTCTCGGGGACTACACTCAGTGGGTGCACTCAGCGTGCCCCCATAGGACCTGACATTCCACTCGACATGGCCCGACCAGACTGAGTGAAGAAATTTCAACTACAAAGACTACAGTCGACTGCCAGCAGTCCACCATAGTCTCGGGGACTACACCCAGTGGGTGCACTCAGCGTGCCCCCACTAATCTACAAACCTAATCGACACACCCAGTGGGTGTACAGCCTCAAAGAGATTTTGGAAAGAAAATCTTCAGATAACATATCCTAACAGAACAGGCGGTTACCAACTAACCTGGACATTGCTCTGAAGGGCTGCGCTCGCGTCATAAGCCGCTTGGCTAGCTTCCCGGATCGCCTTCACTTGCTCCTTCATAATCCCTGCCTGGCGTATAGCCTCCTTAGCAGCGCTCGCCTGGTCCTCTGGGACGTGGTGTGTGGCAAAAAAGGAAGGTGGTTCAGTAGTCGACGATGAAGGCCGGACGCTCGTCAGCGGCATAGCGAAGGTCACGGAATGTAGAGTGATGTCGCCACCTTCTTGAGCTTGTGCCTCAGGTGCTGACGCAGTCCGAGTTGCCTTGCCAGCTGGGGCCTATCTATTCTTCCTCGCCCTCAGAGGCACCTCGTCATCGTCATCAGGAAGATCAATGACGTGGCGAGGAGCTGCAAGATAAATCCAGAGTTGGAAACGAAGATCCAATCAACCAAAAGTGAAAACTACAAAAGAGCGTACCAGGGTTGGAGGTGACAGTGTCTTCCATTTATTGGTCGCCATCCTTGGCGGAGGTCTCGGAGGTAGCAGCGCTGCGAATTACAGAAATCAGTCAGTTAGTCGATGAGTCGACCAGAAGTTCACTCGAACTGAACAAAGAAACACAAATCCTGCTATTACCCGGAGATGGTGGGGATGGCCATTTTCATTTTGGGCAAGGCCTTCGGCGGCTTGGATGGCTCCGCCCGCGGATGCTTCGATGCCTTTTCAGTCGGCGCCGGAGAGGCCGTCCGAGGGCGCTTTGTCGACGGCACAACGGGCGCGACCGCTTTGCCGCGCTCCCTTGCAGGGTCGTGGGCGAGCTTGGACCGCCTCTCCGTGCGAGGAGGATCGACCTCCATCTCCTCCTCCTCCTCACTAGAACCGTTTTCATCCTCTTCCCCCTCATCATCAGATTTCCACTCCCCCTCCTCGCTTTCACCTCGACTCGCTTCCCCCTCCTCAGCTTGTTCCTGTGCCCTGTTGGGCATCGAGTACATTTCAGTCGTGACCTAGAAGACAGCAAACAAGACAAAAGTCACTCGGATTGATCTCAAGCAGACAGAATGGAAAAAACAGAATTGCAGTTGGAAATGCAGAGTTGGACCTTGTCAACTTCATACGTTTGGTCGAGTGGAACGACCCTCCTGGCCCCTCGGGGGTTGTCCTTGTTACCCGTAATGCTTCCCATCCACCGCTCCAGCGTGTCACCGTCGATCTCCTCCGGATGGATCCGAGTGGTGTCTTCGGTTCCAGAATACATCCACATAGGATGGTCTCGAAATTGGAGCGGCTAGATGCGCCGCCGGAGGAAGACCTCCAGGAGGTCTATACCAGTCACCCCGTCGCGGATGAGCTGCACGACGCGATCGACCAGCACCCTCACCTGCGCCTTCTCCTCCGGGATCACCTTCAAAGAGGAGGGCTTCCTCACTCGTTCCATGGAAAAGGGAGGGAGCCGGTCGACTGCCCTGGCATCGGCTGGTCCTTGCAGTAAAACCAAGTCGACTGCCACCCACGGACGGAGTCGGGCAAAACCATGGTCGGAAAAGAACTTTTTTCCCTCAACTGGATCCCAAGACCCCCGCACATCTGAATCACGTGTGTCCTCTCGTCATTCAGATTTGCCTTCTTCACCGTCTGGGAGCGACAGGTGAAGATATGCTTAAAGAGGCCCCAGTGAGGCCGACAACCCAAGAAGCATTCGCACAAAGACACATAGGCGGCGAGGTACACTATGGAGTTGGCGTGAAGTGGTGGAGTTGTGCACCGAAGAAATTCAAAAAACCCCGGAAGAAAGGGTGGGGCGGCAAAGAAAACCCACGGTCGACGTGGGTGGCCAGAAGAACACACTCACCCTCCTGAGGCTGCGGCTCTGACTCCCTCCCCGGGAGCCGCCCCGATCCATGGGGGATCAGCCCTCCGGCGGCCAAGTCGTTGAGGTCCGCCTGAGTGATTGTCAAGCGGATCCAGCCGCCCTAGATCCAGCCCGGCGGCAGGCCGGTCCTCGATGATGAGCCACTCCGACTGGTTCCCCTCCCCTTCGCCTTCGCCGTCGCTTTCTTGGCCCGCTCCAGAGCCGCCGTCTTTTCCTTCATCATCATCGCCGGTGAAGCACGCGCGGAGCAGCGGCACAAAGGCAAAGGCTAGCGCTGCGGAGAAATCTGGAGAAGAAGGAGGAATGAGGGCGCACTGTTGAAGAAACCCTCGTCCGACGCTTTATATAAGGCTACTTCCGAGTGGCTGACATGTGGGTCCGGACGATCCTGTCAAATCCCGCAACAGTCGCACGCGCGATGGGTGGCGAAAAAGGTGGCGCGGAGATCGAGGCATCCCTGCCTTATCCCGTCCGATTGATACGGCCTCGATCCGCCCCACGCGCTTCCCAAAAATTTGAATCCCGCTGAATCCGCAAGTTGCAGAACGACTCGTCAGACAGAAGATCTCCTCCGATCTGACACTCGGAGCTTCCCGGGCGAAAACTTCACTCGACAGATACAAAGAATGGATCAAGGCGACTGAAAAAGAAGTTGGTGCCGTCACCGAAAGAGTTCATTGATCCAAGACAAGACATACTCATAGCACGAAAAATGGGTCGGAAGAATCCTCAACTCCTTCCCCACTCAAACCTCGATCCATTCGGGGACTAATGATGATGCCACAAACCTGGGGTAAGGCCATGGACCTGTCTAAGGCACCCTACCCAAGGACATCTCTAGAAGAAATTACATGTCAGTCGACCTAGAGGTGTTCCACTCGACAAACTCGAGGACACTCGACCATGAAGACAACCACTCGACCATAAAGCTAACCACTCGACGGCCAGAAGATCTAAAGACACTCTGCACGCAACGGTCTGTCATTAAGTAGCTTTTATGGTCTTCATAGCACTTTATGGGGGCGTTACCAGTAACCCTTGACTTAATGTACTTTAAATCCGACATAACTAAGGGCAGGAGGGGTCCGGCGAACTCTATATAAGCCACCCCCTCCTCAGTGTGAAGGGCTCGCACCCCTGTAACTCTCACGTATATAATCCAGTCGACCGCCTCCGGGTACCGAGACGTAGGGTTGTTACTTCCTCCGAGAAGGGCATGAACTTGTAAAACTCTTGCGTGTACAACTACTCCATTGCTAGGATCTTGCCTCTCCCTTAGTACCCCCTACACTACTGTCAGACTTAGAACCACGACAGTTGGCACGGGAGGGCCACCGGCCGCGGGACGCGGCGGCGGACGGTTAGGCCGGTAGTGGTTGGCGCGGCTCAAGGTGCAGGATGAACAGGAAAAAAGACCAAGATAGAAGAAGGTTTAGCCCGTTGGATGTGCATCGGAGAGGCTAGAAACGATCGACAGGCCTAAAATGTAATTTCAGTCGACTGGTTTCTACCCTGTCCCACATGTAAAACATGAGTTCTAGCCTGCATTTGATCGGGTGACCGTAACTGAGCTGCACGAGGCGACGTCAGCAGCAGATCCTTCCCACCACTCCCGCGTCCCGCCGGCAGGTACCACGCGACGGCCACGCGCGGCGCGGCCGCAAGACAGCTGGCGCAAGTGCTGCCCACGTTCCACAAGGCGTCGGTCACCCGATCTTTCCCAACCGAGCGCAGACGGCCACGCGATGAGATGCCGACGCACGACGCCGCACCGCGCCGCAAAGCCTTTTCTCCCGGTCTCAGGCCCCACCGCAACGCACAAGGCTGCGCCAGACGGCCATCTTGCGACTTCTCTGCAGCATAGGAGCGATCACCCCATACTCTCCCCACAGAAAATTTCCTGCACTCTTTTATTTACTTGTATATATGAGCTTAATTTGTAAGCAAGATGTCGGCACTGGGTGTTAGCGCGCCGATGTCCCCGTGTCACGTCTCCGTCAGCTACCAAACCAAAGGCTAATGACAAGCTGACAACGACTATCTACGCCTCACGCCAGCTTTGCCGCAGGATGGTGAACAAAAACGCCCGATCCTCCAGCTCAGTTAGCTAGCCGAGCCCGACATTGCCGAGGCTATCTCCTTGCCGGCCACCTCGAGGACCTCCTTGGCCCTGTGGGCCAGCTTGTCGCAGATGTTCCTCGCGATCCGCTTCTGGAACTTGCTGCTCTTGAGCCACTCGATGCCCACCAGCACCTCGCATCGGCAGCTCGGCGGCGGCGGCTCCGGCCCCGACGACGCGACTCTCCGAACGTCGTACTTCAGATGCACCCGGAAGTAGTCGCCGAAGGGGACGTTGCGCAGCGTCATGACGTCGTACACCGTCCAGCCGTCGCCGTCCTCCGAGGGCGATTTCAGCTGGGTGCTCACCACCTCGCCACCGAAGATGGACATGTAGCGGTTGAACTTGTAGCTGGCGTGCCGCTCCAGGACGCCCGGCTTGGTCTCCTCCCACGGGGTCGCGGTGTAGTCGAGGCACCCCACCTTGCTCATCGTCCGAGTCTCCAGGGGACCACCGTCGAACACCCCCATCAGCAAATCTGCCTGCAAATTTGCAAACGAGGAATCAAAAGGATACCCGTTGGATACAGAAGAACAGAAGAGAGGAGAAGCAATAGAGATCTCACATCAATAGGATGTTCCACTGTATACTCCTTTGAGAGGGTCACGTCTCCAATGCTCAACACAGACTGAACGTCGTCAAGATCATCATAGCTCTCATCTTCTTTATCTTCTTCCAGCTTGGCTCTCTGCTCAATAGCTGAGGACTTTGTTTTCCACAGACCAATGATTGTCCTAAAAAGAAACGGTGGTTTTTCATCAATGAGAACCTAGTTATTTCTGCACCGATGGAAGTATTGGAGAATACAAACCTACTAGCCTTGTTGAACGATGCAAATGAATGGAACTGGAATTTCAGCCTCCCTTCCTTATCCTGTGACTTCGCGCCATCCTTGGCGTCAAGCCCACGCCCACTCTTCAACATAAACACCAATGATGGGGTGCCTACTGTTGTGAAAGATGGAGGTAACACTTCGACTTCCTCGACATCGTCCCACAGAAAGAAGAATTTCGTTTTATGTCCAAACAAGTTAGCATAGAAACCAACTATTCTGGTTGACAGAAATAGCCTTCCCTGCAGCAGAGCAACTACAAATGAACATTCATAACCAATACAACTTAACAGTGCTCACCATGAGAAAATTATTAACATAACTTTTTATTTGTGAGAAAATTATTAACATATTTAAGAATCATCCACCTAATACCAGAAAACCATGAAACGGCGTAAATGCAGGGAGGAAAAAAGAAATGCAGTAACTAATTCAAACAATTTTACCTGCAATGGCAATTTCCTCTTTAAAGAACATGCATAGTCTGCTATAAGGAACTCTTCGTGAGGCAAACTAAAAAGCTTCTGGAATGTTGAATTTCTGTGCGGCGACCGGACATGTAACTGCAATAAATTTATGCGCGAGTTGTCAGGACTGTTACTACTAATGGACATCCGTGGGTAGGTTAACCGAAAAATACCTTCTTACCAACTTCCTTCTCCATCTTGTTAAGATAATCTCTCATTGATGTCTCAGGTCCTTTAGTATTCTCAAGAAATATTCTCAAATGTAGCTTACTCTGGCATGTCTGAGCTAGTTTTCCCTCCAGTGGTACCCATATATCTGCTAGTTGTGTTGGTGTGTGCTTAAGAAAGTTAATTTCTGCATGTCCCAATGAGATTGCCAAGTCGAATGGGCCATCAAAATTGAAAACTTCAACATCCAACATGGCAGGTGGCTCTTCCATGGCGTCAAACTCCATTATCTCTGCAGCAATATTTCAGTTAAGTCAGAAGTCAATCAATCATAAGCTACTTCGTTTCAAAAAAAAAAAGACAAAGCTACTAGGTTTTCGACAAGTGTGAAGTGTGTTAATGTGGGTTAATAAGTGAAATATACTAACCATTCCATTGAGGTTCCTGAGTCTGAAGTTGAACAGAGCTTGTCCTTGTTATACCATTACAACTGAACACAACGTAAGGGTCTACTGATCCACAAGAGACAGGCGGAAAGCTTGTGGCCTCTAGCAGAGCTACAGTTAATAGCCAACCGTCACCATTTGCCTTAACCCCGTGATCACCTCCTGCGACAAAAGGTGGTTTCAGAAGTAGCACAATTATGACATTGACAAGCTCGGTCGCAGGTGTTGTGCATGAGATAGAGATGCAGTAGTTGTAAAGTTGAAATGTAGCATACCTCGTTGTATTCTTGCTTGTACAAAATGATATACCATGTTCAGTAAACGCTCCATCTGAAGAACTAGTATGCCTGACGTGATCAGCTCCCCAAATGTGTCAGGTAAATCTAGACCGCTGAACTCGAGGCCCATAAGTGGGCATGGCCTGGACAGAAGGATGTGCACAAGAACATACACTGCCATTATCACTGTCGAGATCACGGTAAAATTGCAGAAATACTTGTAAGCAAGTCTGATATGTGACTGGCGATCTGTCTGCAGAGGCGCCAACAGCTGCTCTTTATCCATCCCTGCGGCATCAGCCAGTTTCACATGCCTCGACAAAATTTCTGCAAAGCTTTCGAAGTTCTCTTTGAGTCCATCCCGAACGCTTCCCTCGATCATGCTTTTCATCAGTGTACCCTGGAGGAACTCCACATTGTATGATACAGTCAGATGTGAGCTCTCTTCACCTGGTGACAACTCAGGGGAATGGGTTATTTTGTAGAGCAAAACAACCTCGAAGCAGTTTCCAAATGGAACTTCTGGGGTACGAACTCGGGTCATGATGGCGAAATTCTTGCCATCGGCTTTGAGATAGGTCTGTTCCTCGATGGTTTTGACATCTTTCATGAGCTTTGATGCGCCTTTGGTGTACCGGCATGTCCTGGTTAAGCTAGGAGGGTCCTGGCTCTTCCATGTCCATGGCTGTTCGTCGTAGTCCGTGGTCCCCTGCAGCTCACGCAGGTCCTTGGAGAACTGGGAATCAGGTCCAAAGAGAAGAGAGTTCAAATCCTTCGCCTCAACGAGGTAAGTGTGATCAAACATTATGCCACTACCGAGATCATCCGGCATGTCTGGTGTACTACTCGCTGCCTTCATGGTTTCCATGGCTTCTTCAAAGCTTGCATCTGAAACAGACTGTTCAGAGTCACTGTCACGCGCACTCTTTGCTGCTGCACTAGGCTCTACCAAACCATCATCTTCAGAAACTGTATCGGAATCTGCTTGTATTGAACGGTCAGAATTATCTACAGAAGTGTTTTCCACTGCAGAACTCCTTGCGGAATCAAGCACCACACCGTTGGCACCTGAATATTCCATACAATTTGATCTCTCAATTTCAACATCTGTGCCACTCCTGGAGCTTGGACAGGGAGATGAGTGGATGACAGTATTGTCACTGTTCTCTCCATAGAGTGAGAATGTGAGAAGAATTTTCCCTGGCAGGAAGATACACAAGCAAAATTATTATCAACCGATGATTCACGGACGAAGATGATACAAAATGCAATCATCACACAAGATATAACATATACTAGCACATGTATTTACTGAGCCTGAACTCTCCGGACATATATGGAATTGTCGGCAGATATCGCGTCTGAAAACAACCAGCACAGAAGACTGTATGCGTCAGGCAGAAAAGCTGAGCTTAGTGCGTGATTATTCTATCACCACTACACATGCCATAGAGATGGCGTTAGCCGCCCGTCTCTCTCATGTCTCATCCGTGAGACGGTGAGAGAGACATGACGCTGCGTCGCCGGTACGCTCGAGGTGGTGACACTTTCGAGTGACTTGCGATGATAGGTACTGACTTTTCATTCCGTAAGAGCATGCTCATCGCTTGCGAGCTTGCGTGCGGCATTTGGCAAGGAGGGGTAGACAATACGGGTAGCTTCGCCCAGAAGCCGGCCGCGCGCACCGACCATTTCGAGGAGGAATTTACCAAAATTACAGCACGCAAAAAAAAAAAAGGTTTAGCAGAAAATGGGTGCAGCACGCACCGCAATCCGCGGCATCGGCGGCGCGGCCCTTCCGGCGGTGCTTGGGGTGCAGCGTGAACCACGTCGGCGGCACCGAGTGCCTCCCGCTGGCGGCGGAGGCGGCCTGCACGGGCGGCAGCGGCAGCTTCACCCTGCCCAGCACCTCCCTCCCGCCCCCCTCCTCCCGGCGCCGCGCGACGCTGACCTCCACCACCTCGTCCTCCTCCTCCCCCACCGCGAACGCGAACTCCTCGTTCCACGCCGCCGCGCCGCCCGGGCCCGCCAGCTCCACCGCCCGCGTCCGCGCCCTCTGCCTCCCCACCTTCACCCTCGCGTAGAGCCCGCCCCCGCCACCGTCGCCGTCGCCGTGGAGGTCGCGCGCCTCGAGCACGCACACGTAGAGCCGCATGGCGGCGGCGTCGCCGCTGCTGTGGAGAGTCTAGTCTACACTCTGATCGCTGGTGGAATGGATGGAAGCGGTAAGAAGATCGACCAAATCAGAAGCTGTAATGGGAGGAGTAGCTGGAGGCCGACGGGGAGGGTGGTTTTCATTTGGATTTCGGGGTGGTGCGGGGCGGGTTTGGGGCTTCGGGGGGAGCCGTGACGTGGGAGGGGGCACGGGCACGCGGCGGCAGCGGAGGCCCGACACGCGGGGGTGTGAGTGCGGGGCGGTCCGCGCTGGCCTGGACTGCTGGGTGGGTTTGCGTGGGAAGGGGAGAGGTGTCAGTTACCACGGCCGACGAGGGGAAGGAAGGCACAGGGCAGGCAGCGGGTCGCGCGGCTTGAAACTTGGGCGGCTGGGACTCTTCTCTGGCTCTTCTAGATGGACTTCCAGGCTCTCGCTGTGCCATGGCATGGGCAAGGGCGACTCCAACGCATCCCCCCATCTGATCCGTATACGTCTGTTTGGGTCTAAACGTCCAGACGGCACGGCCCAACGCGCGATCGCATTCATAATTTTTGTCCGTTTGACGTCATGTCCACCTATTTCCGGCGTAAACTTTCGTCTCGTTTGCGTCCGCACAGACGTTGAACGAACACCTGTCACGTATGACACCAAGGCCCCAGCTGACGCTGCGATGGAAGAGGCGACGGGCGAAGCAAAGGCACACGACAAACGCGTGACCAGTGCACGTGAGTCACTGCAAGTGGGTCCGGGAAAGTAGGTGAGCTGGTGACGGCCTGCGTGCCGTGGGGGTTATGTGCGGCTGCGACCGCGTGAGTGGGGATTATGATGTATTAAGATAAATCGAACGCACGAGCGAAGCTGTTCTTCCTCGCGTCTCTACCAGATCCCCTTTCCTTTGATTCTCCCCTTCCCTTGATCTCCTCCTCCCCACTTAGATCGATCGAGGGCCGTGACAAGTGGTACCAGAGCCCACCGATCTGGATCCGCTGTATCAAAAACCGCGTTATCAGACCAAGGCGGCGACGCAAGCGGCGGCCATGGAAGAACAGATCGCGGCGCTCGCCAAGGCGGTCAACGACAGCCGCCTCGCCACCGACGCGCGCCTCGACGCGATTCAGCAGTCGCTCGAGTTGTGGCGGCCGGCAGTGACAAATCTGCAGCAGCAGTTGGACGAGCTGCGGACGCAAGTCGGCCGAGTCGCGCTGCATCCAGCTCTCGCGTCGTCTCCGGGGACCCAGGAGGGCGCGGTGGTGCGGCCAGCGGGCGTCACCTCCGTCGACATCCCAGGGCACCACGGGCCAAGTGGCCACGGCGAGGTCATCGATTCCGGGGGCTCGGCTCACGGGGTGGTTACCACTCTGACGCCGCCTCCGGGCAAGGGTGCGTTATCTGATTCCACCTCTCCGCCTTTACCTCTCATTAGTTTGCACCAAAGTTCGGATCAGGGCTCATACCACAACTCGCACTCCAATTGGGCCCTGCCCAAATTGGATTTCCCTCAGTTCGAGGGAGAAAATCCCCAGTTCTGGAAGACTCGTTGCGAGAAATACTTTGCAGTTTATGGTGTGCAGCCGGATCTCTGGGTCCGGGTGGCCACCCTACATTTCTCAGGGACAGCAGCGCGTTGGCTGCAGGTCCAGGAAGCGCATAACACCCCGTTCACTTGGGAGACTCTGTGCTCTGCCCTGTGTGCCAAATTTGGCAGGGAACAGTATCAGAATCAACTTCGTCAGTTTAACACTTTGCGCCAAACCAGATCAGTAGTAGAGTACATGGAGCATTTTGAGGAATTGATGCATCATTTGCTTTCGCACAATCCATCATTTGATCCGCTTTTCTTTACCACTCAGTTTCTAGATGGTTTAAAAGCAGAAATCAAATCAGGGGTAGTTTTGCATCGCCCGCAAGACCTCGATACTGCCTTTTCGCTTGCTCTGTTGCAGGAAGAAATGGTGGGTCAGCTGCCACGACGCGACCCCGGGCAAGCTCGACATGTACCAAGACCGGTGGTTGCTCTGGGGGCACCGCTACCGCGACCTGCTCCGCCCGCTCCCGCCGCGGCTGCGGAGGACAGGCGTGCCCTGGACGCGGCTCGGGCCGGCGAACAACGTCAAGACCCAGCCCGCGGCAACGATCGGGTAGCGGCCCTGCGCAACTACAGGCGAGCGCGCGGACTGTGCTTCAAGTGCGGGGAGCGCTGGGCTCATGGGCACCAGTGCGCCGCCACAGTGCAACTCCATGTCGTCGAGGAGCTGTTGGAACTCCTTCAAGCCGAAGCGCCAGAGGGTCCGATAGCTGAGCTCGATCCAGCCGAGGATCAGCTGATGTCAATCTCAAAAATGGCGACCACGGGCGAAACAACACCGCGCACAGTGCGGCTCCTAGGGAAGATTGGTGACCTGGAAGTGTTGGTGCTTGTGGACTCAGGCAGCTCTCACAGCTTCGTCAGTGAAAACGTTGCCGCCCAGTTGCAGAATCAAGTTCAACCTATGCAGCCGGTAACAGTCAAGATTGCTGATGGAGGAACACTTACTTGTTCAGGGTATATTCCAGCATGTGAATGGGAGACGCAACGACATACGTTCACCACAGATGTGCGGGTGCTGTCCCTTGGATGTTATGACATGGTGGTGGGAATGGATTGGCTGGAAGGTTGTGGCCCGATGCTTATCGATTGGACGGCCAAAACAATGAAGTTTCAGCACCAAGGAGATCAGATCACATTGACAGGGCTGCAAGCAAACACACAAACAGTGCTTCCGATTTCCATGGATCAGTTGTTATCCCTCGAACAGTCAAACTCCATTGCTCATGTGTTATGGGTGTGTGTGATCGAACAGACTGAGGAAGCCACTGAGATGCCAGTGGAGATCCAACACATCCTCGACAAGTTTCAGTCAGTCTTCGAGGAGCCGACCTCTCTACCTCCACATCGAGCTGGAGATCACACTATTCCGCTAGTGGCAGGTGCTCAACCGATCAATATCCGACCATACCGTTACACACCTGAGCAGAAAAATGAGATCGAGGCTCAAGTCAAAGAGATGCTGCGAGCCGGACTAATTACTGCCAGCTCGAGTGCCTTCTCGTCACCAGTGCTGTTGGTCAAGAAGAAGGACCAGACATGGCGATTTTGCATCGATTTCCGACACCTCAACGCAATTACTCTCAAGAAAAGGTATCCCATGCCCATCATCGATGAGCTGTTGGACGAGATCGCGGGTTCCAAATGGTTTTCCAAGCTTGATCTTCGCGCAGGATACCACCAGATCCGTTTGGCGCCGGAGGACGAACACAAAACAGCGTTTCGTACTCATATGGGACACTTTCAGTTCCGTGTCATGCCATATGGATTGGCGTATGCACCGGCAACTTTCCAAGGAAACATGGACACAGTGTTGGCTCCGGTCAATCGAAAAGGAGTGCTGGCCTTTATGGACGATATCCTGGTACATACGAAGGATCTGCAAACTCACCAAGAACGACTGTCCCAGGTATTTCAGCTGTTATCAGATCATGGCCTCAAGGCGAAGCGGTCTAAGTGTATGTTTGCGCAACAGCAGATCAGTTATTTGGGGCATGTGATCAGCGAGCGAGGGGTAGCTACAGATCAGACTAAGATTCATGCAGTACAGGACTGGGAGGTGCCGGCCAATGTCAAAGAGCTCCGTGGATTCTTGGGCTCGCAGGCTATTACAGGAAATTCGTCAAGTTCTTTGGGGTAATCAGCAAACCACTTACCGAACTCCTCAAGAAGAACACCATTTTTGTGTGGACCCCGGCAGCAAATACCGCATTCTTGGCCCTCAAACGTGCTCTGGTCGAAGCCCCTGTTCTCGCGCTGCCCGATTTTCAGAAACAATTTGTGGTCGAGACGAACGCTAGTGCCTCAGGAATTGGCGCGATGCTAATGCAACAAGGACATCCGGTAGCGTATCTAAGCAAAGCCCTGGCACCCAAGAACCTGGGATTATCAGCCTATGAGAAGGAATGCCTGGCTTTGCTTCTCGCGGTCGATCATTGGCGGCCTTACCTTCAACATGCAGAATTCATCGTGCGTACGGACCAGAAGAGCTTGTTGCACCTCACGGACCAAAGGCTCAACACACCAATTCAGCAACGAGCCTTCACCAAGCTCATAGGCCTGCAGTTCGTGATCCAATACAAGGCGGGGCTCTCCAACCTTGCAGCAGATGCGCTGTCGAGGAAAACGCATAGCACCCAAGCTGAGCTCGCAGTGATTTCGGTCTGCAAACCGACTTGGCTGGAGGCCATACGACGCAGCTACCACTCGGACGAAGGGATTAAACAGCGCATGGCCAAGTTGGCTCTCGATCCTAACAGCGAACCTGACTATGTGGTTCAGGACGGAGTGCTTCGCTTCAAAGGGCGCATTTGGATCGGGGATAATCAGGATACGCAACAGCACTTGATTCGAGCACTCCATGCAAGCGCAGCAGGAGGGCACTCGGGGTTCCACGCCACTTATCATCGGGTGAAGCAGCTTTTTGCTTGGAAGAACATGAAGCAGCAAGTAAAAACTCTGATCCGGGATTGTATGATCTGTCAACAAGCCAAGACGGAGCGCACATCTCCGGCCGGACTCCTGCAACCACTGCCTATTCCCCAGAAACCATGGGCCGTGGTGTCTTTGGACTTCATCGAGGGGTTGCCTCGCTCGGGCGGGTATGACACAGTGCTGGTGGTGGTGGATAAATTCTCCAAGTACGCCCACTTTATCCCCTTGACTCACCCGTTCACAGCCCTTCAGATCGCTAAGACATTCATGAAAGAGATCTATCGACTCCATGGACTACCGCTAGCCATCATCTCGGACAGAGACTGCATATTCACAAGCAACATATGGCAAGAACTCTTCAAGCTCTGTCGGACTGAATTGAAACTTAGCTCAGCTTACCATCCGCAGACAGATGGGCAGACCGAACGAGTGAACCAATGCCTCGAAGCTTACTTGAGGTGTGCTGTGCATTCCTGTCCTGGGAATTGGTCCAAGTGGTTGGCGCTCGCGGAGTACTGGTATAACACCTCGTTTCATTCGTCGCTGGGCAGGACACCGTTCGAAGTGATCTACGGACACCTTCCGAGGGAGTTTGGAGTTACTCAAGTGGATACGTGCACGGTCCCAGACCTCGCGGCTTGGCTTCAGGAACGGCAGGTCATGATGGAACTCCTTCAGCAACAGCTGAAGAGAGCGCAGGACAGAATGAAGACGCAAGCTGACCGGAAACGCACAGACAGGGAATTTGCAGTGGGTGATGCGGTGCTACTCAAGCTGCAACCGTTCATCCAAACGTCTGTTGCACAGCGACCGCATCAAAAGCTGGCATTCCGCTACTATGGTCCTTACCGAGTGCTAGCTCGGGTGGGGGCTGTCGCCTACAAGCTCCAGATGCCGGTGGGCAGCAAGATACATCCGGTGGTACATGTGTCGCAACTCAAGAAGGCGGAAGGAGCTACGGTACCTATCAATTCTGACCTCCCTCCTGAGAATTCTATCTTGCAGGCAGAGCACACACCCGTCGCGGTCCTGGAAAGCAGACTGGTACAAGTGGCGGGGGCGCCGCGGCAGCGGATCCGCGTACAGTGGAGTCAACTGCCGGTTTCCTTGTCCACCTGGGAAGACCCGGATGCTCTGCAACAACGGTTTCCTGCTTCTCCGCCTTGGGGACAAGTCGGCACGCAAGAGGGGGCGATTGTCACGTATGACACCAAGGCCCCAGCTGACGCTGCGATGGAAGAGGCGACGGGCGAAGCAAAGGCACACGACAAACGCGTGACCAGTGCACGTGAGTCACTGCAAGTGGGTCCGGGAAAGTAGGTGAGCTGGTGACGGCCTGCGTGCCGTGGGGGTTATGTGCGGCTGCGACCGCGTGAGTGGGGGTTATGATGTATTAAGATAAATCGAACGCACGAGCGAAGCTGTTCTTCCTCGCATCTCTACCAGATCCCCTTTCCTTTGATTCTCCCCTTCCCTTGATCTCCTCCTCCCCACTTAGATCGATCGAGGGCCGTGACAACACCCACGTGCCCGCTACGTATTCGTCTCGGGCCCGCGTGGCAACTGTCCACCTACCTCCAACCGTTCACATTTACGGCGAACACGTAGGCGGACCCACCTGGTAGCCACCTCGTCCGTGCAGTCGCCGTCCTTTTTAATGTGCGAGTCGTGAACCGGTGGGAGTCCACACTTCCACTCCTGGCGTCGCGTGCCTCCTCGAGCCCCAACAACCAAACCCTAAACCACCGCTCCTCCAACTCCCCGTCAGCGACAATGGTGGGTCGCTGGTTCCCCAGCCGCAAGACGAGGCACGACCACGAGGTCGGGTCGTCGTCTGGCCACCGTTGCTGCTCCACCACCTACACCTGCACCGGTCGCATTCCATATCTCGCCGGACGGGGCCGCACCTCGTCAGCGGCCGTACGTCAAGGCGGAGATCTGCAAGAGGTAGTGGGAGACGCGCACACCGCTGATGTGGAGCGCCGTGCACATCCCAACAACTGGCTCCTCACCGCAGATCGGGTGCTCATTCCCCCGATACTAGTCAGCAGTCGCGCCCGTCGCGAGGAGATCGATCGACGCCTCGCTCGCCTGCCGCCGGACCTCATCGACGATTGCAGGTATGCCTTCGACTCACCGCTCTAGGATACTTGGTCTGCGACAAGCAGGACATTCGCCGGCACGTCCTCCGAGCACGCCGCAGGCGCAGGCTGGTTCGCGGCCTGACTCCTGCGCCGTCGCCGTCTCCGTCCCCGCCACCACCCGTGCCAATGACGGCCAAGGAGGACCTCATGAGGTAGTGATGGAGGACTCCCTCCACACCCATGACGAGTGCCAATGGCAGGGCCTCGAGGAGATGATGGCCCTATCAATGGCCGGCGACGTCTCCTTCCTAGAGCTGGACACCTACGTCGAGGAGGGGGCCATGAAGGACGTCCGGGCGGAGGCGCCGAGGGAGGAGGAGCGGACATGATGGAATCCGGCCTTGGTCGGGCAGTCCTGGACGTGGATGGAGACTGTGCCATGCACGCCTGAGGTGGACGCCGGCCCGTGGTCACCTTCCCTGCCACGTGAAGAGGTTGTGCAGGCGCCACAGCAGACGTCGCCGGCCTAGCAGAGGCCGCCAGCCCACCTCTAGCAGCCACCTCCATACATCGACCTCACCGGCGGCGATGACGCCGACGACGGCGAGTAGGACGGTGGCTACGGAAGACGGCGGCGGCATCGCGGCGACGTCCCTTATTTAGTTTTTTTATGTTTTTTTAGTTTTAGTTTATATTAATGTGGTGAACTTGGCTACTGTAGATGTTTTAATGTTTTTCTATTATTTGAAATGTTTACTTGGTACTTTTTGCCTTGAACTAGACAATTGCCCGTGCGTTGCAACGGAAATATAAATATTCTAGTAAATTAGCTCGTGACTACGCATCTATTATTGTATTGATTGCTAAAATATTAGCAAGTTTTTGTATACAATCGCCAGGATTTACCTGCCTTTCTATTGTTGAGTATTTATTTGGTAAAAATTTAACTACTTAGCAAACAAAATATATTTTTGTAAGTCAATAAAACATGAGACAATTAATTATATTTTTTGGAAGAATGGATGGGGAAAAAAAATCAAAGATGAGAGAAAAAGATCAAGGAGAAGGAAAGAGTGGGACATATATAAGGAAGGTTAGACAAAAAAGATATGAAATGAGAACTTTGCGGGTTTTTTAAGTAGTAGAGATTTGAAGTCCGAATAAACGGGCAGTTTGGGATGCGGGGCCAGTTGGGCACACCTATGTCCGCACGGCCGCAAGCGGACGGGCTTATCCGTTTTCCTGCGTCCAATGAACGAAATCTGAACGTCCGTTTGGGGTTGTGCGTCGGAGTTGCCCTTATCTCATTTGAAATTTGGAACACGTCGCGTTTTACTGTCCGGCGAACGAGAAGATGTGACGCCATGTCCTGCTCTTTCCACTTGAACAACGATTTGTGTTTTATCATGCGGACATGCACCCACGATCAGATTAGTAGACCAAAATTGCATCTCGGGCTCACCGTCAACAATGACATTGCATCACAACTGCAAGGTACAACAAAAACGGATCACAGCTATCTACTTTGGACATTCCTGCTAGAAATAATGGGGGTTAAAAACAGGCGATCCATTGCCTTACCATGCAGTAGCAGGCCCGGCCATGTCATTGCTATGCTGCCTATGCAGCATCCACCACCATACTTCAGTACCCAGAGCATCACAGATGAGCTTATGTACGATGAGCATACCGGTGTTCTCTAACAAGCATCGGTGTCTGGCCATAAAAACAGCGTGATTACAGAATTTGGCGAAATCTCCAGCAACATGAGAGTCTGCAAGGGTTGTACCAGCTTCCTCCAAATTGTAATCCACGAGATCAGAAGCAGACTAACATTCAGAAGCCACACTACATATAAGATTACATCCGACTGAAGGGTGATCATGTATACAGTAGGCAGTCCCAAGCTGCACTAACTAAGATTAATGGTTCCAAGCCAAGGGCGAGATAATGTACAGCAGGCAATCCCAAGTGCAGCTCATCCTGCAGCAGCAAATGGTGACAAGTCAATAACATGTACGGGACAAAACTCTTTCTAAGCCTGGAATTTAAATATAATAACATGAGCAATTGATTTGTGGCCGCATTGGAAAACAGGGGAAAAAACATCAGACTGAAAATAGCTTACTTCATCAGTGCCCCAAGCTCAATTATTCCCCTTTCTTTTCTTTCTCTTCTTCGTGGGGTTGGAAACAACGCCCACCGCATTGGCTGTCGGGGCTGGGGGTGGTGCTACAGGTGGTACTGCTGTTGGTAATCCAGGGGTGAAGGGTGGAAAAACCATATGTGGGTGCATCGGTACTAAAAACATTCCTGGTGGGACAGCTGCCGACGTGGTAGCCATAGCCATCATTGTTGGCGGCACTGACATTTGTGTACATGACGGCACTGGCATCGGTGTAGATGCCGCCAGAGTTGCTGAAGCAGCTGCCACCATCATTGTTGGTGCAGATGTGCTGTTTCCCACATCTTCAGCAGATGGCTTCGAAGATTTGGCGCCTTTCTTACTAGCAGAAACTGGACTTTCTCCAGGCCTTTTCTCTTTTCGGGATTCCTCAAACTTGCGTACCTTCTCTTTAGCTTCTTTCATCACAGACAAAACATACTCCATTGCATCAGGATCAGTTGCTCCCATTTCCACAATGTCAGCAAAGTACTGGTGGCCATCGTTGTAGAGGTTGTCCACTTTATCATCACGGACATTTTCAGGTTTTGTGCCCTTCCCTGTTGGTTTTGCCGCTTCTGGTTGGATGGGAGTTTCCTTAGATTCTCGGGGCATTTATAGTCCTTCCTCCATCGATCAAGAATATATTTGGAAGGTATTAGCATCACAAGCTCTTGCTTCAAGACTGCAAGAGCATGGCTACACAAAATACCTTTAAACTGGAACGACCTACAGATACACCACACCTCTTTCTCAGCACCATTATACATCACTCTATAGTCAAACTTCCTCTCCTTCCCAATGACAGTCACAGTGTAGGTCACTATCGATCCATTCCTACTGACTTCAGTGCAAGTCACATTCATCAGCTGCTTTAACTGATCCTGGAACTTCTGGAAAATATTTATCGTATAAGCATTTGCAAATTGCTCCTCAAACAACAGACCAGAGAGGGCTTGTGGCCTTTGCTGAAAAGAACGGAAATCATCATAGGCTTCTCGATCGGACCTAAGCTTCATAGCAGTATCAAATTGTTCAATGAATATCTTTATTGTGGTCTCTGGTGTAATATATCCATCAAAAAAGGCCTCCAACCGTTCACTGCGGCGAACAGTAGAGATACCAGCCCAGAAAGCATCTTTCACATATGCTGGCACCCATTTTGCCCTTTCTTCAAACAAGGTTGTGAGCCAACGATTGTCATGAAGGTTGTACTGATTGGCCATCTCAACCCACTCCTTCTCAAAATCAGCTGCTGTAATGGTGTCATAGACTACCTTTTTCATTCTCAGGCTAATTGCCTCCTTATCCTCAACTCTTCCAGACATGTCAGGAAGCTCTTTCATTATGTGCCAAAGGTTGTATCTGTGACGAGTATTTAGAAATACCTCAGAGACTGCTTTGACTACTGGTCTTGAATGGGTGGTAATAATTGCTTCAGGTGCTTTATCATTCATACATTTTAGCCATTTTTTGAATAACCATGAAAAAGTCTCTGGAGACTCATCTCCCAGTAAACCGCATCCTAACAATACAAATTGACCATGATGGTTGATTCCAAGAAAAGCAACCAATGGAATGACAAACTGGTATGTCAAATAAACAGTATCAAAGCAGACAACATCACTGAAATGCTGATATGCAGCTCTCGATCTTGCATCGACCCAGCAAACATTTTTAAGCCGGCCTTCATCATCCATGTCCCAGTTGTAGAAAAAGTTGGAATTTTGAGCTTGCATCTTATCGAAAAAGATTAATAATGCCTCAACGTCACCCTCTGCAAATCTCAGCTTCCCACACTTGGCAGCTGCTTCAATTGAATAATTAGACTGAGAGAAGGACCTCACCATGAAATCTTTGTTTTGGTTGGGTGGCCTGCCTCTACCAGAATGGATCTTTGGGTTCAATCTAGTTTTCGCATTGAATGGTCGGTGCTCCCTCTGCCAGTCAGGGAGATCCTTAAAACACATCATGAATCTGACCATTTCAGGATTACATGGGTGGTTATGCTCCAGCTCAACAAACACTACTTCCCAATGATTCTCACTTGCGTTATACTTCACCACCATCATAGCTTTGCAGCCAGTCTTCGCAACAAGTCTTCTTCGAGCTTTAAGCCCAGGCTTAATCCTAGCAATGCCACCTTTGTAACAAACAAATGTTGCGCGGTATTTTACCCCATCAACACTATGGGAAGTTCTTTTTGAAACTCCAAAGCCTGCACGGTACCCGTACTCTAGGTAAGACTGGTATGCCAAATCAACTGTCTCAAAAGTCATGCCAACTTGAGGGGTGGGAACTTCATGCTTGACCAAATCCAAATTGCTAGTTTCGAAGGATGTGGAGGTGTCAATGAGCTGCATTTGCAAGCTGCTCCTTGTATAAGGATCACTCTGAAGGCTGTCCATCGCACCAACACTCGGTAACCAGAATCCTGGGTCAACATAACCGTAAAAGACATTAATAACCATGTATGAACTAGTCAGACTGATTTCCACAAAAGAAAAAGAAAAACTAGCTAGAATAGGCTAAATAAGCAAATTGAAATACTTGGTTAGATTGTGCTTCATTTCTACATCACTAAGCAAATTATTGTGGCGACAACAACTTTCTTTTACCAAAGATGACATGGAAAATGCAGAGAATGGCAAAATGCCACCTTAACTGCATTAACAAATAGATGTGCACCAATCAATACCTAAAGAGTACAGAGAAGCTTTTCATGGTGAAAACACAGAACCTGGTATTTATCTAAATAGATGTTTGGATTTGCACTGAACATGTCTGATTGACTTGTACTCCCTCCGTATGGAATTAGTTTGCTAAATGCCCGTGATTCAAGTCAATTTTGCCACCGAAATCAGTTTTTTCACTTCTGGGTTTCAAGGTCACATAAATAAGAGGGTTATTATCACGAGAAATTGATTGGAAGAACATGATGTTTTGTAACGCCCTGCAATATCTCGGCTTGCACAAGGGACTTTAACTTCTCCTTTTGATAATAAAGTAGTGAAGTGGAGACAAAGGGCAACTCTGCTATCAGAATCCAGTGAGCTATGGGATAGCTCTATCGATTGGGAATGGAGTCACAGGGACCGCTCAAGAATTTTTGGAAGCAAAGCGCCCATAAAATCCCAACGGCCGGCAGTGTGTGACCTTGTCTTTCTTGGGCGATTACAGAGCTAACTAGACAGAGACGGGGAACAGAGGGGATCGGGACAGTCCGTACCTCACGCCGGAGGGGCCTCCTAGTGGGATCCTGGCACTTCGCCCCAAACCCTTCCTTCCTCCATCTCACGAGCGCGAGAGCGCGAGCGCGAGCAAGGAAGAAGGGCGCTGGTCGCGGCCGGTCGTTCCTGACCAAGCCCGCCCCGGGGCTCCCAAGCTTCGGGGGGGGGGGGGGGGGGGGGGGGGGGGGGGGGGGCAGACCGGCGGCGCACCTCGCCCTCGGCCCCTGCCTCGCGCGCTGTGGGAGGTAGTGGGACTGTGTCGGAGCAACGGGGCTCTCCGCTGTCTGACCGATCTGCTTGCTCACGGTCACGGGGACGGGGTGTGCGGGCGGCGGCTTCCTAGTAGGGTCGACCTGCAGCTGCAGAGAACGGGGAGTTGGTTCAGCTTTGCCCCTGCTTCAATCAAGGTCGGGCTCGCAGGGTCGCTGGTTGGACTGGACCGCTGTCTCGCGACCCTCATTTCTTCTTGTTTATTTTTTCCGGCTCTGTTCTCATTTGCTTTTTTTTTGAAAAACTTCTAATTTATTCATCTTCAATCATGACAGTATTATGAACACAAAAATAATAAAAATTACACTCAGATCCATAGACCACCTAACGACGACTACCAACACTAAAGCGAGGCTAAGGTGTGCCATCGTCATCGCTCCTTCCTTGTCGGAGCCGGGCAAAACTCTTTGTAATAGACAGTCGAGAAGTCGTCGTGTTAAGGCCCCATAGGACCAGTGCACCAGAACAACAACTGTTGCCGTTGAAGAGTAGCGTAGATCCGAAGAATTCAATTTGAAGATGCACGAACTTAGACAAACTACGATCAAATCCGAGCAAATCCATCAAGGATAGATCCGCCGGAGACACATCTCGACGCGCTCACCGACGATGTTAGACGCACCACCAAAACAGAGACTATGCGGGGGAAATCTTATTTCATCTTTAGAGAGGCCCCGCCGTTTGTTCTTTCTGAGCAGGACACAAAGTCTAACAGAATTACAAGGAACATCTAAAGACGGAGCCCTCCTGCCAGCTAGGGCTGGGATCCACCATGCCGCAATGGCCGATCACCGAAGATGAGACAAACCGGCGCCGACGCCGACGGAAGGGAGAGGAAACCCTAGGCTTTTTTTAGGAAAAGGCGGCTGTGTGGGCAACTTCTGGCATTAACGTTAGCTCGGGCTTGCATGCATGTCAAAAAGAAAAGCTCAGGCTCGCATGCCTCGTTCGGTTTACATAAATTTCAAGTTATAAAGAAATGTGAATTAAAGGATTATAATGCCATGTTCGCTTTAATTCTTATAAATGCTAAAATTCTTAGAAATTAAGCTAACATGGACACAACTCTAAGGAATCTAATACCTTTCATTCATATGAAATGAATGTCAAAAAAAATGATAATGCCCGCACGAATGTGGTAGTTTTGCACTTCATTCACACACGCTAATCACCGTTGATTAGCAGTGCGCGAATCTTACAGGAATCAGCTGGTGTCTCCCGTGCCACGTAAGCATAGTGGGGTGTGCGAGTGGTAAGAGCGCTCGCCCGAACGAGTGGCACTTAATGCTTTCGCCTGAACGAGTTATCCACTCGCAACTCCGCTGCTTTTATACCCATTCCCCTCCCCCACTGCCTTCTCTCTTCGTCACCCCCCCACTCCCCGCTGCAATCTCTACTCGCCGCGCGGATTTGAAGGTGAGTGGACGACGTTGGGCATGCGGGAGTAGACGCAGGCCGTCCGGCGGTCGCGCGCCATGATACGTCTCCAACATATCCATAATTTTTTATTGTTCCATGCTATTATATTATCTGTTTTGGATGTTTTATATGCATTAATATGCTATTTTATATTATTTTTGGGACTATCCTATTAACCTAGAGCCCAGTGTCAATTCATGTTTTTTCTCTGTTTTTTAGTTTCACAGAAAAGGGATATCAAACGGAGTCCAAACGGAATGAAACCTTTGCGATGATTTTTCTTGGACCGGAAGACAACCAGGAGACTTGGAGATGAAGTCGGAGGAGTCACGAGGCAGCCAAAAGGACGTAGGGCGCGCCCCCCACCCTTGTGGGCCCCTCATGCACTTCCTAACCTAATTCTTTCGCCTATATATATTCCCACATTCCCCAAACCAACAGGGGCATCCACGAAAACACTTTTCTGCCGCCGCAACCTTTTGTACCCGTGAGATCCCATCTAGTGGCCTTTTCCGGCGTCCTGCCGCAGGGGGATTTGATCACGGAGGGCTTCTACATCAACTCTATTGCCCTTCTGATGAAGCGTGAGTAGTTTACCACAGACCTGCGGGTCCATAGCTAGTAGCTAGATGGCTTCTTCTCTCTCTTTGATTCTCAATATCATGTTCTCCTCGATGTTCTTGGAGATCTATTTGATGTAATACTTTTTTGCGGTGTGTTTGCCGAGATCCGGTGAATTGTGGATTTATGATTAGCTCATCTACGAATATTATTTGAATCTTCTCTGAATTTTTTTAGGCATGATTTGATATCTTTGTAATTCTCTTCAAACTATCGGTTTGGTTTGGCCAACTAGATAGGTTTTTCTTACAACGGGAAAATTGCTTAGCTTTGGGTTCAATCTAGCGGTGTCCTTTCCCAGTGACAGTAGGGGCAGCAAGGCAGGTATTGTATTGTTGCCATCAAGGATAAAAAGATGGGGTTTTCATCATATTGCTTGAGTTAATTCCTCTACGTCATGTCATCTTACTTAATGTGTTACTCCGTTCTTTATGGACTTAATACTCTAGATGCATGCTGGATAGCGGTCGATGTGTGGAGTAATAGTAGTAGACGCAGAATCGTTTCGGTCTACTTGACACGGACGTGGTGCCTATATTCATGATCATTGCCTTAGATATCATCATAACTTTGCACTTTTCTATCAATTGGTCGGCAGTAATTTGTTCACCCACTGTATTATTTTCTATCTTGAGAGAAGCCTCTAGTGAAACCTATGGCCTCCGGGTCTATTTTCCATCATATTAGTTTCTGATCTACTATTTTGCAATCCTTTACTTTCTAATCTATAAACCAAAAGTACCAAAGATATTTACTTTATGGTTTATCTATCTCTATCAGATCTCACTTTTGCAAGTAACCGTGAAGGGATTGACAACCCCTTTATCGCGTTGGGTGAAAGTTTGTTTGATTGTTTGTGCAGGTATCGGTGATTTGTGCGTTGTCTCCTACTGGATTGATACCTAGGTTCTCAAACTGAGGGAAATACTTATCTCTACTTTGCTGCATCACCCTTTCCTCTTTAAGGAAAAAACCAATGCAAGCTCAAGAAGTAGCAGGAAGAATTTCTGGCGCCGTTGCCGGGGAGATCTACACCAAGTCAAGACATACCAAGTACCCATCATAAACTCTCATCTCTTGCATTACATTTTTTTGCCATTCGCCTCTCATTTTTCTCTCCCCCAGTTTTAAAATAATTTTTGAAAAGATTTGCCTTTTCTTCGCCCCTCTTCCGTTCGATCTTTTGTTTGCTTGTGTTACCATGTGCCTTCTTTTTGCTTGCATCTTCGCTTGCTAAAATTTTATGGATCCTCATCCACTTGCTTATCTTCTTAAGAGATCTAATTATGATGAACCAATCTCTAGAGATTTGAGCGCACTAGATTATCTTTATGAGTTTTTGCTTGAAATTCGTGAATCTGAAAATTGTGATGAAGTGCTTTATGAAGTGATTCACGATAGATCTTTGAATAAAAAACATGATTGCAATGATTTTATTATAAAATTCCATTATGTCAATTGTGTTAATGATATGCAAAACCCTAAGCTTGGGGATGCTAATTTTGCTATGTCTACTACTTGTTGCAATGATCATGATTGGGGTGATTCTTCTTATGATCGCCCCATGATGAATATGAGATTGATAATAATATTCGTTATAATATTGAAAGTGGGTTTGGAAGAGTGTCAACTTTAGATCCCACATATTTGGAGAATGTTCAATCTTATGAAATTTTTGATAAATGTGGGTTTGGAGAGGTTATGACTTTAGTTAATGTTAATCCCACTATTTTGGAAGAGTGTCAACTTCGCATGCATGTGGATCGTGTTGAGAATATCTTTTGTGATAGCTATATTGTTGAATTTGCTTATGATCCTACATGTAATTATTATTATGAGAGAGGAAAATATGGTTTTAGAAATTTTCATGTTACTAAATTATCTCTCTTCATGTTGAGATTGTTATCATCTCTTTCTTCTTCCTTGCATATGATAGTTTTTGCTTGCCTTGATAATTTGTTTGCTTATAAAATGCCTATGCATAGGAAGTATGTTAGACTTAGATGTGTTTGTTACGTGTTTTATGATACTCTCTTTGTGCTTCAATTCTTCTCTTTTATGTGAGCATCATTGAAATTATCAATGCCTAGCTAAAAGGCTTTAAAGAAAAGCGCTTGTTGGGAGACAACCCAATATTTTTCTTTTCTGTTTTTGAATAAATAATTCATCTAGACTCTGGTTAGATGTGGTTTTGTGTTTTAATTAGTGTTTGTGCCAAGTAAGACCTTTGGGATAGCTTACGGTGATAGTTGTTTTGATCTTGCTGAGAAACAGAAACTTTTGCACCCAGGAAAATAATTTTCATAATTCACAAAAGTATGCTTTTGATCTGATTCTTTTTGCTCTGGATTGGTACACAAATTTCCCAGGTTGTCCTAATTTTTCAGAATTTTTGGAGTTATAGAAGTATTCGAGAGTTACAGACTGTTCTGTTTTTGACAGATTCTCTTTTCTTTGTGTTGTTTGCTTATTTTGATGAATCTATGGGTAGTATCGAGGGGGTATGAACCATGAAAAGTTGGAATACAGTAGTTATTACACCAATATAAATAAAGAATGAGTTCACAACAGTACCATAAAGTGGTGGTTTATTTTCTTATACTAACGGAGCTTATGAGATTTTCTATTGAGTTTTGTGTTGTGAAGTTTTCAAGTTTTGGGTAAGGATTTGATGGACTATGGAATAAGGAGTGGCAAGATCCTAAGCTTGGGGATGCCCAAAGCACCCCAAGGTAATATTGAAGGACAACCAAGAGCCTAAGCTTGGGGATGCCCCGGAAGGCATCCCCTCTTTCGTCTTCGTCTATCAGTAACTTTACTTGAGGCTATATTTTTATTCACCACATGATATGTGTTTTGCTTGGAGCGTCTTGTATGATTTGAGTCTTTGCTTTTTAGTTTGCCACAATCATCCTTGTTGTACACACTTTTGGGAGGGACACACATGAATCGTGGTTTATTAGAATACTCTGTGTGCTTCACTTATATCTTTTGAGCTAGGCAATATTGCTCTAGTGCTTCACTTATATCTTTTTAGAGCACAGCGGTGGTTTTATTTTATAGAAATTGTTGAACTCTCATGCTTCACTTATATTATTTTGAGAGTCTCTAAACATCATGGTAATTTGCTTTGGTTATAAATTTAGTCCTAATATGATAGGCATCCAAGAGGGATATAATAAAAACTTTCATATAAAGTACATTGAATACTATGAGAAGTTTGATTCTTTATGATTTTTTGAGATATGAAGAAGGTGATATTAAAGTCATGCTAGTGGAGTAATTGTGAATTTGAGAAATACTTGTGTTAAAGTTTGTGATTCATGTAGCATGCGCGTATGGTGAACCATTATGTGATGAAGTCGGAGCATGATTTATTTTTTGATTGTATTCCTTATGAGTGGCAGTCGGGGATGAGCGATGGTCTTTTCCTACCAATCTACCCCCTAGGAGCATGCGTGTAGTACTTTGTTTTGATAACTAATAGATATTTGCAATAAGTATGCATGTGAGTTCTTTATCACTAATATTGAGTCCATGGATTATAAGCACTCTCACTCTTCCACCATTGCTAGCCTCTCTTGTGTCACGCAACTTTCGCTGGTACCATACACCCACCATATATCTTCCTCAAAACAGCCACCATACCTACCTATTATGGCATTTCCATAGCCATTCCGAGATATATTGCCATGCAACTTTCCACCGTTCCATTTATTATGACACGCTTCATCATTGTCATATTGCTTTGCATGATCATGTAGTTGACATCGTATTTGTGGCAAAGCCACCGTTCATAATTCTTTCATACATGTCACTCTTGATTCATTGCATGTCCCGGTACACCGCCGGAGGCATTCATATAGAGTCATATTTTGTTCTAAGTATCGAGTTGTAGTTCTTGAGTTGTAAGTAAATAAAAGTGTGATGATCTTCATTATTAGAGCATTGTCCCAGTGAGGAAAGGATGATGGAGACTATGATTCCCCCACAAGTCGGGATGAGACTCCGGACAAAAAATAAAATAAGGAAGAAAAAAAGAGGCCAAAAAAATGAGAAAGGCCCAAATAAAAAAATGGATAATAATAATAAATAAATGAGAGAAAAAGAGAGAAGGGGCAATGTTACTATCCTTTTTCCACACTTGTGCTTCAAAGTAGCACCATGTTCTTCATGATAGAAAGTCTCCTATGATATCACTTTCATATACTAGCGGGAATTTTTCATTATAGAACTTGGCTTGTATATTCCAGTGATGGGCTTCCTCAAATTGCCCTAGGTCTTCGTAAGCAAGCGAGTTGGATGCACACCCACTTAGTTTTCTTTTGAGCTTTCATAAACTTATAGCTCTAGTGCATCCGTTGCATGGCAATCTCTACTCACTCACATTGATATCTATTGATGGGCATCTCCATAGCCCGTTGAGACGCCTAGTAGATGTGAGACTATCTCCCTCTTTTTGTCTTCTCCACAACCACCATATTTTTCCACCAATAGTGCTATATCCATGGCTCATGCTCATTTATTGCGTGAAAGTTGAAAAAGTTTGAGAACATCAAAAGTATGAAACAATTGCTTGGCTTGTCATTGGGGTTGCGCATGATTTAATATTTTGTGGGGTGAAGATGGAGCATAGCTAGACTATATGATTTTGTAGGGATAAGCTTTCTTTGGCCATGTTATTTTGAGAAGGCATAATTGCCTTGTTAGTATGCTTGAAGTATTATTGTTTTTATGTCAATATTAAACTTTTGTTTTGAATCTTATGGATCTAAAAATTCATGCCACAATAAAGGAAATTACATGGATAAATATGTTAGGTAGCATTCCACATCAAAAATTCCGTTTTTATCATTTACCTACTAGAGGACGAGCGGGAATTAAGCTTGGGGATGCTTGATACGTCTCCAACGTATCTATAATTTTTTATTGTTCCATGCTATTGTATTATCTGTTTTGGATGTTTTATATGCATTTATATGCTCTTTTATATTATTTTTGGGACTAACCTATTAACCTAGAGCCCAATGCCAGTTCTTGTTTTTTCCCTGTGTTTCGCAGAAAAGGAATACCAATCGGAATGAAACCTTCGCGGTGATTTTTCTTGGACCAGAAGACAACCAGGAGACTTGGAGATGAAGTCGGAGGAGCCACGAGGCGGCCATAAGGATGGATGGTGCGCCTAGGGGGGTAAGGCGCGCCCCCAGCCTTGTGGGCCCCTCGAGCACTTCCTGACCTAATTCTTTCGCCTATATATTCCCACATATCCTCAAACCAGCAGGGGCATCCATGAAAACACTTTCCGCCGCCGCAACCTTATGTACCCGTGAGATCCCATCTAGGGGCCTTTTCCGGCGTCCTGCCGGAGGGGGATTCAATCACGGAGGGCTCCAACATCAACTCTATTGCCCTTCCAATGAAGCGTGAGTAGTTTACCACAGACCTACGGGTCCAAAGCTAGTAGCTAGATGGCTTCTTCTCTCTCTTTGATTCTCAATACCATGTTCTCCTCGATGTTCTTGGAGATCTATTCGATGTAATACTTTTTTGCGGCGTGTTTGCCGAGATCCGATGAGTTGTGTACTTATGATCAGCTTATCTACGAATATTATTTGAATATTCTTTGAATTCTTTTATGCATGATTTGATATCTTTGTAATTCTCTTCGAACGATCGGTTTGGTTTGGCCAACTAGATTGGTTTTTCTTGCAATGGGAGAAGTGCTTAGCTTTAGGTTCAATCTTGTGGTGTCCTTTCCCAGTGACAGTAGGGGCAACAAGGCACATATTGTATTGTTGCCATCGAGGATAAAATGATGGGGTTTTCATCATATTGCTTGAGTTAATTCCTCTACATCATGTCATCTTAGTTAATGCGTTACTCCATTCTTTATGGACTTGATACTCTAGATGCATGCTAGTTAGCGGTCGATGTGTGGAGTAATAGTAGTAGATGCGGAATTGTTTCGGTCTACTTGACACGGACGTGATGTCTATATTCATGATCATTGCCTTAGATATCGTCATAACTTTGCGCTTTTCTATCAATTGCTCGGCAGTAATTTGTTCACCCACCGTATTATTTTCTATCTTGAGAGAAGCCTCTAGTGAAACCTATGGCCCCCGGGTCTATTTTCCATCATATTAGTTTCTGGTCTACTATTTTGCAATCTTTTACTTTCCGATCTATAAACCAAAAATACCAAAGATATTTACTTTATCATTTATCTATCTCTATCATATCTCACTTTTGCAAGTAACCGTGAAGGGATTGACAACCCCTTTATCGCGTTGGGTGCAAGTTTGTTTGATTGTTTATGCTGGTATTTGGTGATTTGTGCGTTGTCTCCTACTGGATTGATACCTTGGTTCTCAAACTGAGGGAAATACTTATATCTACTTTGGTGCATCACCCTTTCCTCTTCAAGGAAAAAACCAATGCAAGCTCAAGAAGTAGCACGCCACCATGAGAAGCAACGCGCTATGGCCGCCACTCCTCATGGTGGGCCTCGTCGGCCGCCACCGCTTCACCGGGGTTGGTGGGGGAGGCTGGTTCCATTGCCGCTTCCGGAGACGATGGCATCAGGGAGCAGAGGTTGTGCCACGAGGTCTCAACCGTGAGCTGGAACGATGGTCGGGCGCACGCTGCGGCAAGGCGGGAGTCGGCACCTCGCCATCCGTCTCCATGTCGCCGAGGTTGGTGGGGGAGGCCGGGGACGAGCTGGCCGCCGTAAGCGATGGGGATATGCGTGGTGCCCCAGCCTGTTGCCCATGGCGACCTCTCATATGCAGCTCCGCCAATCTGCATCACATGTCGGAACTGATGGTCATGGAACCGCAGCTTGTGCGCCTCTGCCTCTGTCTCTAGGTACTCTTCGGCCTCTGCTCATCTTTTGCTCGCCCGCCCTGAAGCAACGCCACCCTCACCCCTCCATCATTGGATTCCTACTCAGCAATCAGCACTCCTATTGTCGGCCGCTCGCGTCATCGGCGTGAGGAGCGGGGATCCTGGCTCGTCGGCGTTAGGCGCAGCAGCCTGTCGATGGAGGCCTGCAACACGCCTCGCGCGAGCATCGTGGTAGTGAAGGAAATATGCCCTAGAAGCAATAATAAAGTTATTATTTATTTCCTTAATTCATGATAAATGTTTATTATTCATGCTAGAATTGTATTAACCGGAAACTTAGTACATGTGTGAATACATAGACAAAACATATAGTCCATAGTATGCCTCTACTTGACTAGCTCGTTAATCAAAGATGGTTATGTTTCCTAACCATAGACATGTGTTGTCATTTGATGAACGAGATCACATCATTAGGAGAATGATGTGATGGACATGACCCATCCGTTAGCTTAGCATTATGATTGTGTTAGTTTCATTGCTACTGCTTTCTTCATGACTTATACAAGTTCCTCAGACTATGAGATTATGCAACTCTCGAATACCGCAGGAACACTTTGTGTGCTACCAAACGTCACAACGCAAAAGGGTGATTATAAAGGTGCTCTACGGGTGTCTCCGGAGGTGTTTGTTGGGTTTGCATAGATCGATATAAGGATTTGTCACTCCGTGTTTCGGAGAGGTATCTCTGGGCCCTCTCGGTAATACTGATCACTATAAGCCTTGCAAGCATTGTGACTAATGAGTTAGTTGCGGGATGAAGGATTGCGGAACAAGTAAAGAGACTTGCCGGTAATGAGATTGAACTAGGTATTAAGATACCGACAATCGAATCTCGGGCAAGTAACATACCGATGACAAACGGAACAACGTATGTTGTTATGTGGTTGACCAATAAAGATCTTCGTAGAATATGTAGGAACCAATATGAGCATCTAGGTTCCGCTACTGGTTATTGACCAGAGACATGTCTCGGTCATGTCTACATAGTTCTCAAACCTGTAGGGTCCGCACGCTTAACGTTCGATGACGTTTGGTATTATGAGTTTATGTGATATGATGTACCGAAGATTGTTCGGAGTCCCGGAGATGATCACGGACATGACGAGGATCCTCAAAATGGTCGAGATATAAAGATTGATATATTGGATAACTATATTCGGACACCATAAGTGTTCCGGAGAAGTTTCGGAAAAAACCTGAGTGCTGGAGGGTTACCGGAACCCCTGGGGGAACTAATGGGCCTTGATGGGCCCTAGTGGAGAGAGAGAGGGGCTGGCCAGGGCGGGCCGCGTGCCCCCTCCGCTTGAGTCTGAATAGTACAAGAAAGGGGGGCGGTGCCCCCCTTTCCTTCCCCCTCTCCCTCTCCTTCCTTCCCCCCTCTCTCCCTTTAGGTGGAAACCTACTAGGACTTGGAGTCCTAGTAGGATTCCCCTATTGGGGCGCGCCCTAGGAGGGCCAGCCGGCCTCCCCCTTGCTCCTTTATATACGGGGCCAGGGGGCACCCTAGCTAAGACATACAAGTTGAAAATTGTTTTAGCTGTGTGTGGTGCCCCCCTCCACAGATTTCCACCTCGGTCATATCGTCGTAGTGCTTAGGTGAAGACCTGCGCCGGTAACTTCATCATCACCATCACCACGCCGTCGTTTTGATGAAATTCTCCCCCGGCCTCAGCTGGATCTAGAGTTCGTGGGACATCACCGAGCTGAACGTGTGCAGATCGCGGAGGTGTCGTACCTTTGGTGCTAAGATTGGTCGGATCGTGAAGACGTACAACTACATCAACCGCATTGTCATAACGCTTCCTCTTTTGGTCTACGAGGGTACGTGGACACACTCTCCCCTCTCGTTGCTATGCATCACCTAGATAGATCTTGTGTGATCGTAGGAATTTTTTTGAAATTACTGCATTCCCCAACAGTGGCATCCGAGCCAGGTTTATGCGTAGATGTTATATGCACGAGTAGAACACAAAGAGTTGTGGGCGATAATAGTCATACTGCTTACCAGCATGTCATACTTTGATTCGGCGGTATTGTTGGATGAAGCGGCTCAGACCGAAATTACGCGTACGCTTACGCGAGACTGGTTCTATCGACGTGCTTTGCACATACGTGGTTGGTGAGTGTCTGTTTCTCCAACTTTAGTTGAATCGAGTGTGGCTACACCCGGTCCTTGTTGAAGGTTAAAACAACACACTTGACGAAAAATCGTTGTGGTTTTAATGCGTAGGTAAGAACAGTTCTTGCTAGAAGCCCATAGCAGCCACGTAAAACTTGCAACAACAAAGTAGAGGACATCTAACTTGTTTTTGCAGGGCTTGCTGTGATGTAATATGATCAAGGCATGATGTGATATAAATTGTTGTATGAGCTGATGATGTTTCGTAACAAAGTTATCGGCAACTGGCAGGAGCCATATGGTTGTCGCTTTATTGTATGCAATGCAATCGCCTTGTAATTGTTTTACTTTATCACTAAGTGGTAGCGATAGTCGTAGTAACAATAGTTGGCGAGACGACAACGATGCTACGATGGATATCAAGGTGTCGCGCTGGTGACGTTGGAGATCATGACGATGCTTCGGTGATGGAGATCATGAGCACAAGATGATGATGGCCATATCATGTCACATACTTTGATTGCATGTGATGTTTATCCTTTATGCATCTTATTTTTCTTAGAACGTCGGTAGCATTATAAGATGATCCCTTACTAAATTTCAAGGTACAAGTGTTCTCCCTGAGTATGCACCATTGCTACAGTTTGTCGTGCCGAGACACCACGCGATGATCGGGGTGTGATAAGCTCTATGTTCACATACAACGGGTGCAAACAAGTTTTGCACATGCAGAATACTCGGGTTAAACTTGACAAACCTAGCATATGCAAATATGGCCTCGGAACGCTAAGACCGAAAGGTCAAGCGTGAATCATATAGTACATATGATCAACCTAGTGATGTTCACCATTGAAAACTACTCCATCTCACGTGATGGTCGGACATGGTTTAGTTGATTTGGATCACGTGACCACTTAGATAATTAGAGGGATGTCTATGTAAGTGAGAGTTCTTAAGTAATATGATAGTATTTTGCATGTCTATGTTGTTGTAGATCAATGGCCCGTGCTACTGTTCCTTTGAATTTTAATGCATTCCTAGATAAAGCTAAGTTGAAAGATGATGGCAGCAACTACACGAACTAGGTTCATAACTTGAGGATTATCCTCATTGCTGCACAGAAGAATTACGTCCTGGAAGCACTGCTCGGTGCCAGGCTTGCTGCAGATGCTACTGATGACATTGAGAACGTGTGGCAGAGCAAAGCTGATGACTACTCGATAGTTTAGTGTGCCATGTTTTACGGCTTAGAATCGGGACTTCAAAGACGTTTTGAATGTCATGGAGCACATGAGATGTTCCAGGAGTTGAAGTTAATATTTCAAGAAAATGCCCGAGTTGAGAGATATGAAGTCTCCAACAAGTTCTATAGCTGTAAAATGGAGGAGAATAGTTCTGTCAGTGAACACATACTCAAAATGTCTGGGTATCATAATCACTTGACTCAGTTGGGACTTGATCTTCCAGTTGATTGTGTCATTGACAGAGTTCTTCAATCACTGCCACCAAGCTATAAAGGCTTCGTGATGAACTATAATATGCAAGGAATGAACAAGACTATTCCCGAGCTCTTTGAATGCTAAAGGTTGCGGAGGTAGAAATCAAAAAGGAGCATCAAGTGTTGATGGTCAAAAAGACCACTAGTTTAAAGAAAAGGGAAAAGGGAAGAAGGGGAACTTCAAGAAGAACGGCAAAAAGGTTGCTGCTCAAGAAACCCAAGTCTGGACCTAAGCTTGAAACTAAGTCCTTCTACTGCAAAGGGACTGGTCACTGGAAGTGGAACTGCCCCAAGTATTTGGCGGATAAGGAGGATGGCAAAGTGAAAGGTATATTTGATATACATGTTATTGATGTGTACCTAACTAATGCTCGCAGTAGCGCCTGGGTATTTGATACTGGTTCTGTTGCTCATATTTGCAACTCGAAACAGGGGCTACGGATTAAGCGAAGATCGGCTAAGGACGAGGTGACGATGCGCGTGGGAAATGGTTCCAAAGTCGATGTGATCGCGATCGGCACGCTACCTCTACATCTACCATCGGGATTAGTTTTAGGCCTGAATAATTGTTATTTGGTGCCAGCGTTGAGCGTGAACATTATATCTGGATCTTGTTTAATGCGAGACAGTTATTCATTTAAATCAGAGAATAATGGTTGTTCTATTTATATGAGTAATATCTTTTATGGTCATGCACCCCTGCTGAGTGGTCTATTTTTGTTGAATCTCGATAGTAGTGATACACATATTCATAGTGTTGAAGCCAAACGATATAAGTTTAATAATGATAGTGCAACTAATTTATGGCACTGTCGTTTGGGTCATATCGGTGTAAAGCGCATGAAGAAACTCCATGATGATGGACTTTTGGAATCACTTGGTGCTTGCGAACCGTGCCTTATGGGTAAGATGACTAAAACTCCGTTCTCCGGAACAATGGAACGAGATACTGACTTATTGGAAATAATACATACTGATGTATGCGGTCCAATGAGTATTGAGGCTCGTGGTGGGTATCGTTATTTTCTTACGTTCACAGATGATTTGAGCAGATATGGTTATATCTACTTAATGAAGCAAAAGTCTGAAACATTTGAAAAGTTCAAGGAATTTCAGAGTGAAGTGGAAATCATCGTAACAAGAAAATAAAGTTTCTACGATTTGATCGTGGAGGAGAATATTTGAGTTACGAGTATGGTCTTCATTTGAAACAACATGGGTGTCACGCCCAATATGCGACCCTATCCAAAAGGAACTCGAAGGTCCCACCAAGGATAGACTCGCATATTGAAACGCTTTTGCAAGGTGGATATCATTACATCAACATTACATAATAGATGGGGATACATACAAGAGGCATACAATGCCACACGAATACAACATCACAATACATCAGAGCATCATCCGACTACGGATGAAACACAAACAGAAACTCAAACGACATCCACCCTGCTAGCCCAGGCTGCCGACCTGGAACCTATCCCCTCATCGAAGAAGCATAAGAAGAACTCAACGCAAGACGGCATCGCTCTCGCGTCATGACCATCGCATAAACCTGTACCTGCAACTGTTGTTGTAGTAATCTGTGAGCAACGAGGACTCAGCAATCCCATTACCATGGGTATCAAGACTAGCAAAGCTTAAAGGGAAAGGAAGGGGTAAAGTGATGAGGCTGCAGCAGCGACTAAGCATATATGGTGGCTAACATACGCAAATAAGAGCGAGAAGAGAGCAAAAGGAACGGTCGTCAACTAGCAATGATCAAGAAGTGATCCTGAACTCCTACTTACGTCAAACATAACCCGGAAACCGTGTTCACTTTCCGGACTCCGCCGAAAAGAGACCATCACGGCTACACACACGGTTGATGCGTTTTAAATCGGATCTGGTGTCAAGTTATCTACAACCAGACACTAACAAATTCCCATCTGCCTATAACCGCAGGCACGGCTTTCGAAAGATTATACCCAGCAGGGGTGTCCCAACTTAGCCCATGATAAGCTCTCGCAATCAACGAAGGATATACCTTCTCCCAGGAAGACCCGATCAGACTCGGAATCCCGGTTTACAAGACATTTCGACAATGGTAAAACAAGACCAGCAAGGCCGCCCGAATGTGTCGACAAATCCTGATAGGAGCTGCACATATCTCGTTCTCAGGGCACACCGGATTGTCCAAACTTCCGGTAGGCCAGCCCAGAGTTGCCCCTGGTGGCCATCGCTGGCTGACAGGTTGGACCAACACTCATGACGAGCACTGGCCCCGGGGGGGGGGGATGAAATAAAGATGACCCTCGACAGTGCGACTCCCAAGGGAAAAAGGGCTAGGTGAGGCAAATGTAAAACCAAGGTTGGGCCTTGCTGGAGGAGTTTTATTCAAAGCGAACTGTCAAGGGGGTCCCATAAATCACCCGACCGCGTAAGGAACACAAAATCCAGGAACATAACACCGGTATGACGGAAACTAGGGCAGCAAGAGTGGAACAGAGCACCAGGCAAAAGGCCGAGTCTTCCACCCTTTACCAAGTATATAGATGCATTAATAATAATATAAGAGATATTGTGATATCCCAACATAAATCCTGTCCACCATGGAGCAAATCTTCAACTTCACCTGCAACTAGCAACGCTATAAGAGAGCTGAGCAAAAGCGGTAACATAGCCAAGCAACGGTTTGCATAGGAAAGGTGTCAAAGGTTAGAGGTTCATGGCAATTTGGGATGGCTTGATAAACAGGTGATAGGTAGCGCAGCATAGCGATAGAACGAAACAACTAGCATAGCAATGATAGTAGTGATATCCAGGGTAGCGGTCATCTTGCCTGAAATCCCGCAAGGAAGAAGAACGAGTCCTTGAAGAAGACGAACGGATGAAGCCGAACCAACCGTAGACGAATGAATCCTCACGATCGCAACGAAACGGGAACTATCGAGAAGAAGCACACGACATGGTAAACACACCACACATGAACAAGGCATGATGCACAAACAAGTATGATTCAAGACAAGACTACATGAAGCTACTCATGGCAAGGGATGATGCAAAACAAAACAACACATCAAGGCAAGTTTAAATGGGGTCGGGAACAACATATAACAATTCCGGTAAGTCCTCATTTCCATATTTCGAAATTGGTCCAGATCTGAATAAACCTTATGTTCAAGTTGTTAAACAGCAAGTTAATATGCACCAAGATGATCTACACGAGATTCTAGTCAAGTTACATATAAAGTTCATTTAGTTTGGGGCCACGGCCTAGAAGATATGAGCAAAACAAGTTAAACATGGCATTGATGCAAAATGCATACAAACATCAAGCAAACACTCTCAAAACAAGGATGCAACATGATAATATGAAACTACATGCAAAATCAAGCAAGTTTCATATAGAGCACACACAAAACGGAGCAACGATTCTACACACACACATGAAACAAGTTTAAAGGACAAGCTATCCAAAACAACAACTAGGCATATTGCAAGCATCAAAACAACATGCTACAGTACCACAATATGAAAACAAAAGGCATGGACATGATGTACAGGTAAAGCATAACAAAACATGAACACTGAGCTATCTCCAGAAAGCACTAGAACATGCTCAAACACACATGGCAAGATTGCAAGTAATAACAATTCAGACTTTGCAGAAATTAACATCAGGTTGCAATGTTTAGAGCTATCAAACAACATGTTACAGGAACTTATAATAGCAAAACAAGACATGGCATGATTCTACTCAAAGCATAGATCAAAAGTCCCTTACTGACCATAAGCCAAAAAGGATCAGAAAAATAGGATGGCACCCACGTAAACATAGCAAGTTATTATACAGATTCAAACATGGCAGAAACAGAATTATGAAGGCATGTAGATGAGCTTGTGCAACTCACTACAGAGCAATACATGGCATGGCAAGGCAACCAACAGTAAGAAGACATGTTTTTGAAGCTAAGCATGGCAAGAACAAGTTCATAGCATGCAAGGATCAACTACAACAACCTTGGCAAAATTGAATAACAAGTAAACAATCTGCCAGGAAGCATTTTGAAGCAAAAGTAGAGCACGAAAATGACATGCTAGACTACTCCATAACTGCAACCAAGGGCAGGGATGGATAGAGAATAACCATATGTTCAAAACACCCTTACTGAAGTATCTCAAAATATGCATGGATCTCTCTGTAGCATCAAGTTTACATGGCATCAAAATAACATCAGAACAGGGACTAAAATCAGCAATATCACGAAGCCTAGTTTGCATGCTTGTGCTAGTCACCACATTGATCACAAAAATACATGTTAAGCACCTCTGTAAATAAGACATACCATAGATAAAAACACATGTAGACATCAACCTCATAGGATGCACACATCAATCATGGCAAAAATGACAAAAGAGCTCGTTCTGAAAACAGACAGCAGAAAACATCATGAAGCACTCTTGCAACGATGATTCAGGCATCAAGATGATCTCAAATGAAATATGACGCAATGGAATGAAATGAAGTACTCATTGAGACGAACAATTTTACATATTACACACACAAAACGAAGCTACGGATGCAGAGATACGATGCGATGAACATGGCATGATAATGCAAAATATTCAGGACATGCAAAATCGGGGAAGGGGAAAAGTCAACCTCCGAGATCTGAATCTGGATCTGAACAACGCGGATGCCGAGGCGGGCCGGGCTCTCGCCGAAGATGGCCACGGGAGGTTGCCAGAGAGGGCACGGACGTCGAGGAGGGGGGCGGCGCTTGAGCTAGGAGGCGGAGCTCGCCGGCGGAGGCGGGGCGGCGGAACCGCGGCGGAGGCGGCGCGGCCGGGGCGGCGCCGGCGGGGGCTGCCGGGTGCGGGCCGGACGGCGGCGAGGAGGCGGGCGCAGGGCCGGCGAGGGGGGGCCGAGGCACGGCGCGACGGCGGAGGCTGGGCGGCGCGGGAGGCCGGCGGGCACGCGGCTCCGGCGGCCGGGCCGGGCGGCGAGGGCGCCAGCGGTGGGGTCGGGCACGGAGGCGGCGCGGGCCGCATCGGCGACGAGGCGGCGGAGACGGGCCCGGTTCGGCCCGGGGCGGGCCAGATCTGGGCCCCGGGTGGCCGGCGCGGTGGGAGGCGCGGGGCGGCACGTGGCGGCGGCGGATTGGCTGAGGCGGCGGCGGCTGGACGTGTCCAGCCCAAACGTACATGTCCGGCGTGGCGCGGAGGGGAAAAAGCTAGGGTTAGGGGGGATTCATCCGCGAAAAATGGAGGGGAGGACCTATTTATAGATTCTGGGAGCTAGGAGAGTCCAAATGAGGAGCGGTTTTCGCCCACACGATCATGATTGAACGACCGAGAGCATGAAGGGGAGTTTGCTGGGTTTTGGGCCACTTTGGAAGGGGTGTTGGGCTGCAAAGAGAAGGGGGGGTTTTACGGTTACCCGGTTAGCCGTTGGAGTATCAAAAGAACTCCAAATGGCACGAAACTTGACAGGCGGTCTACCGGTGCTAAACCAAGGCCGCTTGGCAAACCTCGGGCCATTCCGAGAAAGTTTAACACCCACTCACGAAGATAGACAAGAAGGGGATGCCGGGGGGCATAGGAGTGCCGGATTGCAAAACGGACAACGGGAAAAAGGCTCGAAAGCTTGAGACGAACACGTATGCAAAATGAAATGCACATGATGACACAATGCGAATGATGACATGGCAAAATACAACACGCAAGCAAATGACATGGCAACAACGGCGAATAACTGGCAGACCCCTGGCGCATCGAATCCGGGGCGTTACAACACTCCTCCACTAACAAGAGATCTCGTCCCGAGATCTTAGGACCAAGACGGAAGGGAAAAAGGGATGAGGTGAAACAAGAACTCAAGAGAAGAAGCAAAGAATCGAGAGCACTCGAGAAGAAGAGAGGAACGACAAGAATGACAAGAATCGAAAGCTCACAAAATCAGATAGACTATGAAACCACTCCGGTTAGAGCGAGATAAGAAACGAATAAGACTGAATGGGTTTAAGCAGCACTCCGGCTGAAAATGGAACTAATAGATCAAGAACTTCACACGATGGGATGGCACTTGATGAGATGAACAACGCAAAGCCTCCGGAAGAATTAAAAGAATGAATGAAATGAACTTAGAAGGAAGGGTTGAACGGAGTTGTTGAGAAAATCAACAACGAAAGAATAAACTTGTTGTGGACTTATAGATAACATCTCAAAATTATGAGGTGATCTCCGGCCACAAACAGAAATGATTGGATAGCTGAGAAGAACGAAGAAATGCAAAACTCCACTTCAAAAGAATATGGAGAATTAATTGCACTTCGAGATGCAAGAAGAAAAGATACTTGAACTCCTTCGACAAGAATCTTGAAGAACTCTTGAAGAATGAATTAAATCATGAAGAACCACCATGAAGAACTCCGATGATAAAAGGATGAAGAGATAGAATGAAGGAAGAAAGAATAAGATGAGCCTTGCGATGATTTAGATGGAGGTTCCGACGAAATGGCTGAGGAAAATTGAACTCCGGAAAAGAAAAGATGGGAAACACTTGGAACTAGAATTTATTCCTCACGAACAAACTCTGAAGAAAAAGAGATTACTCACTTTGAGGAAATAAGAATAAGATTTATTGTATGCTTATCCTTCATCAAATTAAATTGATGACAAGCAATGGATTTTGCATACTACTTATTCTTCTTGAAAAGGATTGAGAAGTGACATATCGCAAACTTGAGAAGGTCTTCATGAACCACCGGTAGGATTGGAAAGAACGAATGAATTAAAATGATAATCAAGGAAAAATAATCTTGAACGAACCACCGTAAGAATTCGAAAATGACTGATGAAAGAGAATGAATCACCGGGAAGGATTAGAAGAACAAATATGCCTGAGGGGATTTAGATGCAAAAGAACAAAGAGACAACGAGCTGATAAAGAATACTTGAACGAAGCACCGGGATAAATAGAGAACAATAGCTGGAATGATGGCCTCCGGTGAAAAGAAAAAGAAAAACAACTTCTGACATACTCCGGATGGATAAGAAAATGAATATCTGACAAACGGAATAATTCGAGAGGATGAGAAGAAAAACTCTTCTTCGGTCTTCAATGGCGACGAGAAACAACACCAAAATAACTGAGGTACTCCGGGAGAATGAAAAGCAGAGAGGTTGAGCCAACAATGAAATGATTTGAAATCGATCTTGGAAAAGGCATGCGACTGATAGGATCCATTCTTACATCACACTTAAAAGAATTGAGAATCACTCCGGGGGAATTAGAAGAGTCAGGTAAGATCCTGGGAAAAACCTGTGGGTTAGGACCCACTGAAGAGAAAAACACTGTTGGAAAAGGATTGATTAAAATAAAGATGATGCACCAGAACAATTGAAATATTTGAATGAGGTGGTGACCTCGAATTAATTGGAACACAAACGAATCTCCTGAGATGTCACTCCGGAAGGATAAACTGGCGAGAGGTGAACAAGCAAAGGGAAATATTTGAGCTGAGGGAAAGAATACAATCGACAACTAAAAACTTGCATTGAATCCATCGGAGAAGAAAAAGAGATGAAGAATGTCGGATGAAACGAGAATTCACCGGTTGAAACAATTGACGAAAGACTAAAGGGTTCCGCACGAATGAAATAGATTGTTGAGAGAGACTCAGACTCCGGGAAGAAAAGGGTGGGAGGGCGGGAAAACAAAGGCAACTTGGAAGGGGAAATTTATGAATATCTTGAAGAGAAAACACCGGTTGAAATCATTGAGGAGAGAGAGCAAAAACTTCGCACGAGTAGGATGGATACTCGATTACGGACTCCGGTTCTGAGAAGAAGAAGGGAGGGCGGGTGGGAAAAGAAAACAACTAAGGATTGAACTCAAAGATGAAGAGGCTCGAGTCGACTTGACGAGAAATGCACCGGATGAAAAGAGCTGAGAACCACCGATCGGAAAACCAACTGCGTGATCCTAAACAAAAATTTTGAAGGGGAAGAGAAGTAATTCAAAACACCTATGTCAAGATTCCTTACCAGAGCGACAAAGGGGCTGAGGAGTAAAAAGAATTCCTACTCTCCGATATAACTAAACTCCGAAAACAGTTTTCTTCTAGACTCAACAACGGCCAAACTACACGATCAAACAAGGGGGCTCCTAAGGTCGGTCGAGGCTCTGATACCAACTTGTCACGCCCAATATGCGACCCTATCCAAAAGGAACTCGAAGGTCCCACCAAGGATAGACCCGCATATTGAAACGCTTTTGCAAGGTGGATATCATTACATCAACATTACATAATAGATGGGGATACATACAAGAGGCATACAATGCCACACGAATACAACATCACAATACATCAGAGCATCATCCAACTACGGATGAAACACAAACAGAAACTCAAACGACATCCACCCTGCTAGCCCAGGCTGCCGACCTGGAACCTATCCCCTGATCGAAGAAGCAGAAGAAGAACTCAACGCAAGCAAGCATCGCTCTCGCGTCATGACCATCGCATAAACCTGTACCTGCAACTGTTGTTGTAGTAATCTGTGAGCCACGAGGACTCAGCAATCCCATTACCATGGGTATCAAGACTAGCAAAGCTTAAAGGGAAAGGAAGGGGTAAAGTGATGAGGCTGCAGCAGCGACTAAGCATATATGGTGGCTAACATACGCAAATAAGAGCGAGAAGAGAGCAAAAGGAACGGTCGTCAACTAGCAATGATCAAGAAGTGATCCTGAACTCCTACTTACGTCAAACATAACCCGGAAACCGTGTTCACTTTCCGGACTCCGCCGAAAAGAGACCATCACGGCTACACACACGGTTGATGCGTTTTAAATCGGATCTGGTGTCAAGTTATCTACAACCGGACACTAACAAATTCCCATCTGCCTATAACCGCAGGCACGGCTTTCGAAAGATTATACCCAGCAGGGGTGTCCCAACTTAGCCCATGATAAGCTCTCGCAATCAACGAAGGATATACCTTCTCCCAGGAAGACCCGATCAGACTCGGAATCCCGGTTTACAAGACATTTCGACAATGGTAAAACAAGACCAGCAAGGCCGCCCGAATGTGCCGACAAATCCTGATAGGAGCTGCACATATCTCGTTCTCAGGGCACACCGGATTGTCCAAACTTCCGGTAGGCCAGCCCAGAGTTGCCCATGGTGGCCACCGGCGGCTGACAGGTTGGACCAACACTCACGACGAGCACTGGCCCGGGGTGTGATAAAATAAAGATGACCCTCGAGAGCGTGACTCCCAAGGGAAAAAGGGCTAGGTGAGGCAAATGTAAAACCAAGGTTGGGCCTTGCTGGAGGAGTTTTATTCAAAGCGAACTGTCAAGGGGGTCCCATAAATCACCCGACCGCGTAAGGAATGCAAAATTCGGGAACATAACACCGGTATGACGGAAACTAGGGTGGCAAGAGTGGAACAAAACACCAGGCAAAAGGCCGAGTCTTCCACCCTTTACCAAGTATATAGATGCATTAATAATAATATAAGAGATATTGTGATATCCCAACATAAATCCTGTCCACCATGGAGCAAATCTTCAACTTCACCTGCAACTAGCAACGCTATAAGAGGGCTGAGCAAAAGCGGTAACATAGCCAAGCAACGGTTTGCATAGGAAAGGTGTCAAAGGTTAGAGGTTCATGGCAATTTGGGATGGCTTGATAAACAGGTGATAGGTAGCGCAGCATAGCGATAGAACGAAACAACTAGCATAGCAATGATAGTAGTGAGATCCAGGGTAGCGGTCATCTTGCCTGAAGTCCCGCAAGGAAGAAGAACGAGTCCTTGAAGAAGACGAACGGATGAAGCCAAACCAACCGTAGACGAACGAATCCTCACGATCGCAACGAAACGGGAACTATCGAGAAGAAGCACACGACATGGTAAACACACCACACATGAACAAGGCATGATGCACAAACAAGTATGATGCAAGACAAGACTACATTAAGCTACTCATGGCAAGGGATGATGCAAAACAAAACAACACATCAAGGCAAGTTTAAATGGGGTCGGGAACAACATATAACAATTGTGGTAAATCCTCATTTGCATATTTCGAAATTGATCCAGATCTGAATAAACCTTATGTTCAAGTTGTTAAACAACAAGTTAAGATGCACCAAGATGATCTACATGAGATTCTAGTCAAGTTACATATAAAGTTCATTTAGTTCGGGGCCACGCCCTAGAAGATATGAGCAAAACAAGTTAAACATGGCATTGATGCAAAATGCATACAAACATCAAGCAAACACTCTCAAAACAAGGATGCAACATGATAATCTAGAACTACATGCAAAATCAAGCAAGTTTCACATAGAGCACACACAAAATGGAGCAACGGTTCAACACACACACATGAAACAAGTTTAAAGGACAAGATGTCCAAAACAGCAACTAGGCATATTGCAAGCATCAAAACAACATGCGACAGTACCACAATATGAAAACGAAAGGCCTGGACATGATGTACAGGTAAAGCATAACAAAACATGAACACTGAGCTATCTCTAGAAAGCACTAGAACATGCTCAAACACACATGGCAAGATTGCAAGTAATAACAATTCAGACTTTGCAGAAATTAACATCAGGTTGCAATGTTTAGAGCTATCAAACAAGATGTTACAGGAACTTATAATAGCAAAACAAGACATGGCATGATTCTACTCAAAGCATAGATCAAAAGTCCCTTACTGACCATAAGCCAAAAAGGATCAGAAAAATAGGATGGCACCCACGTAAACATAGCAAGTTATTATACAGATTCAAACATGGCAGAAACAAAATTATGAAGGCATGTACATGAGCTTGTGCAACTCACTACAGAGCAATACATGGCATGGCAAGGCAACCAACAGTAAGAAGACATGTTTTTGAAGCTAAGCACGGCAAGAACAAGTTCATAGCATGCAAGGATCAACTACAACAACCTTGGCAAAATTGAATAACATGTAAACAATCTGCCAGGAAGCATTTTGAAGCAAAAGTAGAGCACGAAAATGACATGCTAGACTACTCCATAATTGCAACCAAGGGCAGGGATGGATAGAGCATAACCATATGTTCAAAACACCCTTACTGAAGTATCTCAAAATATGCATGGATCTCTCTGTAGCATCAAGTTTACATGGCATCAAAATAACAGCAGAACAGGGACTAAAATCAGCAATATCACGAAGCCTAGTTTGCATGCTTGTGCTAGTCACCACATTGATCACAAAAATACATGGTAAGAACCTCTGTAAAGAAGACATAGCATAGATAAAAACACATGTAGACATCAACCTCATAGGATGCACACATCAATCATGGCAAAAATGACAAAAGAGCTCGTTCTGAAAACAGACAGCAGAAAACATCATGAAGCACTCTTGCAACGATGATTCAGGCATCAAGATGATCTCAAATGAAATATGATGCAATGGAGTGAAGTGAAGTACTCGTTGAGGCGAACAATTTGACATATTATACGCACAAAACGGAGCTACGGATGCAGAGTTACGATGCGATGAACATGGCATGATAATGCAAAATATTCGGGACTTAGGCAAAATCGGGGAAGGGGAAAAGTCAACCTCCGAGATCCGAATCTGGATATGAATGGCGCGGATGCCGAGGCGGGCTGGGCTCTCGCCGGAGATGGCCGCGGGAGGTTGCCGGAGAGGGCGCGGACGTCGAGGAGGGGGGCGGCGCCGAAGCTAGGAGGAGGAGGCGGAGCTCGCCGGCGGAGGCGGGGCGGCGGAACCGCGGCGGAGGCGGCGCGACGAAGGGCCGGCCGGCTTGGGCGCGCGGCCGGGGCGGCGCCGGCGGGGGCTGCCGGGCGCGGGGCCGGATGGCGGCGAGGAGGCGGGCGCAGGGCCGGCCGGGGCGGGGCCGAGGCACGGCGCGACGGCGGAGGCTGGGCGGCGCGGGAGGCCGGCGGGCACGCGGCTCCGGCGGCGGGGTCGGGCACGGAGGCAGCGCGGGCCGCATCAGCGACGAGGCGGCGGAGACGGGCCCGGTTCGGCCCTGGGCGGGCCGGATCTGGGTCCCGGGTGGCCGGCGCGGTGGGAGGCGCGGGGCGGCACGTGGCGGCGGCGGATTGGCTGAGGCAGCGGCGGCTGGACATGTCCGGCCCGGACGGACATGTCCGGCGCGGCGCGGAGGGGAAAAAGCTAGGGTTAGGGGGGATTCATCCGCGAAAACTGGAGGGGAGGACCTATTTATAGATTCTGGGAGCTAGGAGAGTCCAAATGAGGAGCGGGTTTCGCCCACACGATCGTGATCGAACGACTGAGAGCATGAAGGGGAGTTTGCTGGGTTTTGGGCCACATTGGAAGGGGTGTTGGGATGCAAAGAGAAGGGGGGTTTTACGGTTACCCAGTTAGCCGTTGGAGTATCAAACAAACTCCAAATGGCACAAAACTTGACAGGCGGTCTACCGGTGCTAAACCAAGGCTGCTTGGCAAACCTTGGGCCATTCCGAGAGTTTAACACCCACTCACGAAGAGAGACAAGAAGGGGACGCCGGGGGGCATAGGAGTGCCGGATTGCAAAACGGACAACGGGAAAAAGGCTCGGATGCATGAGACGAACACGTATGCAAAATGAAATGCACATGATGACACAATGCGAATGATGACATGGCAAAATACAACACGCAAGCAAATGACATGGCAACGACGGCGAATAACTGGCAGACCCCTGGCGCATCGAATCTGGGGCGTTACAATAGTTTCACAATTAATGCCACCTGGAACACCACAGCGAAATGGTGTGTCCGAACGTCGTAACCGTACTTTATTAGATATGGTGCAATCTATGATGTCTCTTACTGATTTACCGCTATTGTTTTGGGGTTATGCTTTAGAGACGGATGCATTCACTTTAAATAGGGCACCAAAAAATCCGTTGAGATGACGCCTTATGAACTGTGGTTTGGCAAGAAACCAAAGTTGTCATTTCTTAAAGTTTGGGGCTGCGATGCTTATGTGAAAAAGTTTCAACCTGATAAGCTCAAACCCAAATTGGAGAAGTGCGTCTTCATAGGATACCCAAAGGAAACTGTTGGGTACACCTTCTATCACAGATCCGAAGGCAAAATCTTTGTTGCTAAGAATGGATCCTTTCTGGAGAAGGAGTTTCTCTCGAAAGAAGTGAGTGGGAGGAAAGTAGAACTTGATGAGGTAATTGTACCTTCTCCCTTATTGGAAAGTAGTTCATCACAGAAATCAGTTCCCGTGATTCCTACACCAATTAGTGAGGAAGCTAATGATGATGATCATGAAGCTTCAGAACAAGTTACTACCGAACCTCGTAGGTCTTCCAAAGTAAGATCCACACCAGAGTGGTACGGTAATCCTATTCTGGAAGTCATGTTACTAGACCCATGTGTAACCTACGAACTATGAGGAAGCGATGACGAGCCCAGATTCCGCGAAATGGCTTGAGGCCATGAAATCTGAGATGGGATCCATGTATGAGAACAAAGTGTGGACTTTGGTGGACTTGCCCAATGATCGGCAAGCCATAGAAAATAAATGGATCTTCAAGAAGAAGACCGACGCTGACGCTAATGTTACTGTCTACAAAGCTCGACTTGTTGCGAAAGGTTTTTGACAAGTTCAAGGAGTTGACTATGATGAGACTTCCTCACATGTAGCGATGCTTAAGTCTGTCTGAATCATGTTAGCAATTGCTACATTTTATGATTATGAAATTTGGCAAATGGATGTCAAAACTGCATTCCTGAATGGAGTTCTGGAAGAAGAGTTGTATATGATGCAACCAGAAGGTTTTGTCGATCCAAACGGTGCTAACAAAGTGTGCAAGCTCCACCGATCCATTTATGGATTGGTGCAAGCCTCTCGGAGTTGGAATAAACGCTTTGATAGTGTGATCAAAGCATATGGTTTTATACAGACTTTTGGAGAATCCTGTATTTACAAGAATGTGAGTGGGAGCTCGGTAGCATTTCTGATATTATATGTGGATGACATATTGCTGATTGGAAATGATATAGAATGTCTGGATAGCATAAAGGGATACCTGAATAAGAGTTTGTCCATGAAAGACCTCGGTGAAGCTACTTACATATTGGGCATCAGGATCTATAGAGATAGATCAAGGCATTTAATTGGACTTTCACAAAGCACATACCTTGATAAAGTTTTGAAGAAGTTCAAAATGGATCAGTCAAAGAAAGGGTTCTTGCCTGTGTTACAAGGTGTGAAGTTGAGTCAGACTCAATGCCCGAGCACTGCAGGAGATAGAGAGAAAATGAAAGTCATTCCCTATGCTTCAGCCATAGGTTCTATCATGTATGCAATGTTGTGTACCAGACCTGATGTATGTCTTTCTATAAGCATAGCAGGGAGGTACCAAAGTAATCCTGGAGTGGAGCACTGGACAGCGGTGAAGAACATCCTAAAATACCTGAAAATTACTAAGGATATGTTTCTTGTTTATGGAAGTGAAAAAGAGCTCGTCGTAAAGGGTTGCGTCAATGCAAGTTTTGACACTGATCCGGATGACAATAAGTCGCAAACCGGATACATATTTTTATTCAATGGAGGAGCTGTCAGTTGGTGCAGTTCCAAGCAGAGCATCATGGCGGGATCTACGTGTGAAGCAAAGTAAATTGCTGCTTCGGGAGCAGCGAATGGAGTTTGGTTGAAGAAGTTCATATCTGATCTAGGTGTCATACCTAGTGCATCGGGGCCAATGAAAATCTTTTGTGACAATACTGGTGCAATTGCGTTGGCAAAAGAATCCAGATGTCACAAGAGAACCAAGCACATCAAGAGACGCTTCAATTCCATCTGTCATCAAGTGTCGGAAGGGAAAAAAGAGATTTGCAAGATACGCACGGATCTGAATGTTGCACACGTGTTGACTAAGCCTCTTCCACGAGCAAAACATGACCAACACCAAAGCTCCATTGGTGTTAGAATCATTACTATGTAATCTAGATTATTGACTCTAGTGCAAGTGGGAGACTGAAGGAAATATGCCCTAGAGGCAATAATAAAGTTATTATTTATTTCCTTAATTCATGATAAATTTTTATTATTCATGCTAGAATTGTATTAACCGGAAACTTAGTACATGTGTGAATACATAGACAAAACATATAGTCCCTAGTATGCGTCTACTTGACTAGCTCGTTAATCAAAGATGGTTATGTTTCCTAACCATAGACATGTGTTGTCATTTGATGAACGAGATCACATCATTAGGAGAATGATGTGATGGAAATGACCCATCCATTAGCTTAGCATTATGATCGTGTTAGTTTCATTGCTACTGCTTTCTTCATGACTTATACAAGTTCCTCAAACTATGAGATTATGCAACTCCCGAATACTAGAGGAACACTTTGTGTGCTACCAAACATCACAACGTAAAAGGGTGATTATAAAGGTGCTCTATAGGTGTCTCCGAAGGTGTTTGTTGGGTTGGCATAGATTGAGATTAGTATTTGTCACTCTGTGTTTTGGAGAGGTATCTCTGGGCCCTCTCGGTAATACTCATCACTATAAGCCTTGCAAGCATTGTGACTAATGAGTTAGTTGCAGGATGAAGTATTGTAGAACGAGTAAAGAGACTTGCCGGTAACGAGATTGAACTAGGTATTTAGATACCAACATTGAATCTCGGGCAAGTAACATACCGATGACAAAGGGAACAATGTATGTTGTTATGCGGTTTGACCGATAAAGATATTCGTAGAATATGTAGGAACGAATATGAGCATCCTGGTTCCGCTATTGGTTATTGACCAGAGATGTGTCTCGGTCATGTCTACATAGTTCTCGAACCTGTAGGGTCCGCACGCTTAACGTTCGATGATGATTGGTATTATGAGTTTATGTGATATGATGTACTGAAGATTGTTCGGAGTCCCGGATATGATCACAAACATGACGAGGAGTCTCGAAATGGTCGAGACATAAAGATTGATATATTGGACGACTATATTCGGACACCGGAAGTGTTCCGGAGAAGTTTCGGATAAAACCAGAGTGCCGAAGGGTTACCGGAACCCCCGGGGGAACTAATGAGCCTTGATGGGCCCTAGTGGAGAGAGAGAGGGGCCGGCCAGGGCGGGCCGCGCGCCCCCTCCCCTTGAGTCCGAATAGGACAAGGAGGGGGCCCCCTTTCCTTCCCCCTCTCCCTCTCCTTCCTTCCCCCCTCTATCCCTTTAGGTGGAAACCTACTAGGACTTGGAGTCCTTGTAGGATTCCCCTATTGGGGCGCACCCTAGGAGGGTCGGCCGGCCTCCCTGAGGGAGTCCTAGACTAGGGGGTGTCCGGATAGCCGGACTATCTCGGCCGGACTCCAAGACTATGAAGATTCAAGATTGAAGACTTCGTCCCGTGTCCGGATGGGACTTTCCTTGGCGTGGAAGGCAAGCTTGGCGATACGGATATGTAGATCTCCTACCATTGTAACCGACTCTGTGTAACCCTGGCCCTCTCCGGTGTCTATATAAACCGGATGGCTTTAGTCCATAGGACGAACAACAATCATACCATAGGCTAGCTTCTAGGGTTTAGCCTCCTTGATCTCGTGGTAGATCTACTCTTGTAACACACATCATCAATATTAATCAAGCAGGACGTAGGGTTTTACCTCCATCAAGAGGGCCCGAACCTGGGTAAAACATCGTGTCCCTTGTCTCCTGTTACCATCCGCCTAGACGCACAGTTCGGGACCCCCTACCCGAGATCCGCCGGTTTTGACACCGACATTTGTGCTTTCATTGAGAGTTCCTCTGTGTTGTCACCGATAGGCTCGATGGCTTCTTCGATCATCAACAATGACGCAGTCCAGGGTGAGTCCTTCCTCCCCGGACAGATCTTCGTATTCGGCGGCTTTGCACTGAGGGCCAATTCGCTTGGCCATCTGGAGCGGATCGAAAGCTACACCCCTGGCCGTCAGGTCAGATTTGGAAGTTTGAACTTCACGGCTGACATCCGCGGGGACTTGATCTTCGATGGATTCGTGCCACAGCCAAGCGTGCCGCACTGTCACGACGGGCATGATTTAGCTCTGTAGCCGGACAGTACCCTGGAGGCCGCACTCGAGCCCGCTCCAATCTTCAATTCGGAGCCGGCTGCGCAGATCGAGGACGGGTGGCTAGACACCGCCTTGGGGGCTGCAAGCTCTACGGCGATAGAGCCGAACACTGACCTTGTCCCTCATGAAGCTCGTGACTCCGAGGTGCCGGACTCCTCGCCGGACTCCGAACCTCCTGCGCCCCCTCCAATCGAGTCCGATTGGGCGCCGGACATGGAGTTCACCGCTGCGGACATCTTTCAACACTCACCTTTTGGCGACATCTTAAGTTCGCTAAAATATCTCTCGTTATCAGGAGAGCCCTGGCCAGACTGCGGTCAGGACGGTTGGGATGCGTACGACGAAGAAATTCAAAACCCACCCACCACCCACTTAGTAGCCACTATCGACGATCTAACCGACATGCTAGACTATGACTCCGAAGACATCGACGGTATGGACGACGATGCTGGAGACGACCAAGAACTAGCGCCTACCGGGCACTGGAAAGCCACCTCATCATATGACATATACATGGTGGATATCCCAAAGGATGGGAATGGCGAAGGAACAGCGGAGGATGACCCCTCCAAGAAACAGCCCAAGCGCCGGCGTCAGCGGCGCCGCTCTAAATCCCGCCACAGCAAGAATGAAGATTCCGACACCGGAGGTAATAACACCCCAGACAGTGCCGAAGACAACCCACTCCAGCAAGACTCAGCACAGGAGGACGGAGATGCCAGCCCTCATGAGAGAGCGGTAGAAGAAGAGGTAGAGGATTATATGCCTCCCTCCGGAGACGAGGCAAGCCTCGACGACGACGAATTCGTCGTGCCTGAGGATCCCGTCGAATAAGAGCGTTTTAAACATAGGCTTATGGCCACGGAAAACAGCCTCAAGAAAAAGGAGCAACAGCTTAGAGCTGATCAAGATCTGCTAGCCGACAGATGGACTGAAGTCCTCGCGGCCGAAGAGCATGAGCTTGAACGCCCCTCCAAAAGCTACCCTAAACACAAGATGCTCCCCCGATTAGAGGAGGAGGCGTATGAACCTGCATCACCAGCAGACAATACGGTTGACCGACCACCCCGTGGTCACGACAGAGAGGCCTCTAGGCCCTTCACTACAACCGTACCCCGGCATCGATCGAAAAGCACAAGGCCACAGGGGAACGCTCTGGACTTGCGAGATATATTGGAGGATATGGCAAGACAATCAAGATCGATCTATGGATCGCGTGGTCGCCCCATGATACGTGACGACAACCGTCGTGCCGGACACAGTAAGTTCGGCCGGGCCGAACAAAATAGACAAAGCTCTTTTGAGCTCCGTCGTGATATCGCCCAGTACAGAGGCGCCGCACACCCACTATGCTTCATAGATGAAGTAATGGATCATCAAATCCCCGAAGGGTTTAAACCCGTAAATATTGAATCTTACGATGGCACAACAGACCCCGCGGTTTGGATCGAAGACTATCTCCTCCACATCCACATGGCCCGTGGTGACGATCTTCACGCCATCAAATATCTCGCACTCAAGCTTAAAGGACCATCCCGGCATTGGCTTAACAGCTTGCCAGCAGAGTCAATCGGGAGTTGGGAAGACCTGGAAGCCGCATTTCTCGATAACTTCCAAGGCACGTATGTGCGACCACCAGACGCTGATGACCTAAGCCATATAATTCAGCAGCCAGACGAATCGGCCAGACAATTCTGACACGGTTCTTAACCAAGAAAAACCAAATCGTCGACTGTCCGGATGCGGAGGCCCTCGCGGCCTTCAAACATAACATCCGCGACGAGTGGCTTGCCTGGCACCTGGGACAGGAAAAGCCGAAATCCATGGCAGCCCTCACATCACTCATGACCCGCTTTTGCGCGGGTGAGGACAGCTGGCTAGCACGCAAGCAACAACCTCAGCAAAAATTATGGCAGTCCGGATATCAAGGACCGTAATGGCAGGTCGCGTCGCAACAAAAACAAACGCCGCATTAACGGCGATAATAGTGAGGATACGGCAGTCAATGCCGGATTCAGAGGCTCTAAACCCGGTCAGCGGAAAAAGCCATTCAAAAGAACTACTCCGGGTCCGTCCAATTTGGACCGAATACTCGACCGCTCGTGCCAGATACACGGCACCCCCGAAAAGCCAGCCAACCACACCAACAGGGACTGTTGGGTATTCAAGCAGGCAGGCAAGTTAATTGCCGAAAACAATGACAAGGGGCTGCATAGCGATGACGAGGAAGAGACCCGACCGCCGAACAATAGAGGACAGAAGGGTTTCCCCCCACAGGTGCGGACGGTGAACATGATATACGCAACGCACATACCCAAAATGAAGCGGAAGTGTGCACTCAGGGATGTATACGCGATGGAGCCAGTTGCCCCGAAGTTCAATCCATGGTCCTCCTGCCCGATCACTTTTGACCAAAGGGACCACTCCACCAACATCCGCCACGGCGGATTTGCCACATTGGTTTTAGACCCAATCGTCGATGGATTTCACCTCACAAGAGCCCTGATGGACGGCGACAGTAGCCTGAATCTGCTTTATCAGGATACAGTGCGCAAAATGGGCATGGACCCCTCAAGGATTAAACCTACCAAGACGACCTTTAAAGGCGTCATACCAGGTGTAGAAGCCAATTGTACAGGCTCAGTTACACTGGAAGTGGTCTTCGGATCCCCGGATAACTTCCGAAGCGAGGAGTTAATCTTCGACATAGTTCCATTCCACAGTGGCTATCATGCTCTGCTCGGATGTACCGCGTTCGCAAAGTTCAACGCAGTGCCGCACTACGCATACCTCAAGCTCAAGATGCCAGGCCCTCGAGGAGTCATCACGGTCAACGAAAACACTGAACGCTCTCTCCGAATGGAGGAACATACAGCGGCTCTCGCGGCAGAAGTACAGTGCAGCCTCTTAAGGCAATTCTCGAGTCCGGCCGTTAAGCGACCGGACATGGCTAAACGCGCCCGGAGTAACCTACAACAAGACCACCTGGCACATTCCGAGCATGCGTAGCAGTGCGGCCCCAACCCCAGCCCCTGCAAAACGTCAAGACAGGTCCTTCGCGTACACCATTACGCTCTGAAGATACCATGGGCATGGGGAGAGGGGCACGACCACGATAGGCCCAGAATGCGGCTCAACCACACCAGGGGCTCTCAAGTGTGTCGTTCTTTTTTTTCTTTTTTTTCCTTTTTATTTTTACCCACAGGACTCCGTTCGTCAGAGGCCCTGTCCGGTAGCAGACCTGCCAAACTCACGATGCAACAACCAGGGAAGGAGAAAGGCTACAACGAATATCCAGGTGGTCTCCATTACGAGCATTAAATCTGTTTTATGCACCATTCCGTAGCCTACCCCTGGAGGGGGACATATTTAATAGTCCCATCCCTTGCTTATCGCACCATTTGTATCGTTCTGCATTCACAGCAGTTTTTCTTGAATAAGTAATGCAGCACCTTTTTGCTTCCAATTGCATTTATTTTTTATACATATGTTCATTTATGACATGTTGCATCCGTACATTTTGGTACGGCTAAATACACCAGGGGCTTATGTTTCCCACATCATGGTGTGATAAGTCCGAACACTTTCACAAGTGCGGCACCCCGAACTTATAGCATTATATGCATTGGCTTCGAATCATGTCTTGGGTCAATAGTTGGGTTTGCCCGGCTCCCATGTTTTGGTACCTTACGTTCCGTTGTATCGGCTAAGGTAGCACTGGGAGAACCACTGTGATTGCACCCCAATTGAGTTGGGCGAGCGCCTCAGTGGAGAAAGCTAAAACTGACCGTCATGATGAGGCGAGAGCCGGTCGCTGTTCGAGAGGTTTTTTGCGAGTCCCTAAAGACTTATGCCGCTTAGAGTGAGGAGCCGGCTTTGTCCGGCCCAGGCGTGGATAGCGCCCCAAATTCGACCTTCTGAAGACTAGGGGCTTCGCCGAAATTTAATATTATAGAATTCTATGGCTAAGTGAGAGTGTTCAAGCATTATATGTCTGGTTGCCTTGTTCGTTGCGTTGAGCGCCTCCCTAGATGGACCCAAAAATGGGAACAAGAGTGCTCAAGTTTATCCCGAACACCCCAGCACTCGTGGCATGGGGGCTGAAGCCGACGACTTGCCATCTCTCAGATTTGATAAACAGCCGCACAGAAGGTAATATTTTAAATTAACAAGCGTTGCTTAGCACATACGAACTAAGTTTTCAGCGCGCAGGATAACAAAATGCGAGTCTACTCAAATATTACATCTTTGGAGCACTCACCCGCAATAACACCCTTCAGGACACTCTTATAATACATCTCGGGCGTGCGATGCTCCTTGCCCTGCGGTGGCGCGTCCGTCACAAGCTTCCGAGCATCCATCTTGCCCAGTGCACCTTTGCGCGGGCAAGGGCCCGATGGGCACCTTCAATACAGCCGGAGTGCTTGATGACTTCAACCCATGGACACGCATCCACCAGCAGCCGCACCAGGCCGAAGTAGCTCCCAGGCATGGCCTCCTTAGGCCACAGCCGAACTACGAGGCCCTTCATGGCCTGTTCAGCCACCTTGTGGAGCTCGACCAGCTGCTTCAGCTGGTCGCTAAGGGGCACCGGATGTCCGGCCTCAGCATACTGAGACCAGAAGACCTTCTCCGTCGAGCTCCCTCCTCGGCCCTGTAGAAAGCGGCAGCATCAGAATTCGGGTAAGTGATAGGTAATTCACAGTCACATGCTTACTTTGCATAAAAAATGCCTTACCCGCCGCTATTTTCTTCAACGCCTCGACTTCCTGGAGGGCCTTATAGGCTTCTGCCTTAGCGGCTTTGGCACTCTCAAGAGCCGTTGCAAGCTCGGACTCTCGAGTCTTCGAGTCACGCTCCGAACTCTCGTGTTTTTCCATGAGAGCCTGGAGCTCTTGCTGTACCTCCGCCACCCGCGCCTCCTGCTTCTCTCGCTCGGTGCGCTCCGTGGACGCATTACGTTCGGCCGTGGCCACCGCCTCCTTCAGGGTCGCCACCTCGTTAGTGGCCCCTGCAATACCCACGTTATCCTTGTCATTCTTCTTGCAACCAAAATCCTTTTCTGTAAGGTAGAATTTTAATAAGGTGTTACTCACCTTCCTTGTCCTCGAGCTGCTTCTTGGCACGGCCGAGCTCGTTCTCGGACCGCTCGAGGCTTTGCTTCAAAGCATTGACCTCCGCAGTCAATGCGGCAGAGGTCAGCAGCGCAGCCTGCAATCCCATATTGACATATTTTTTATGACTCCTGCGTATATCTTTTTAGATCCTCAGTCCGGCTTTTCTTTCCGAACACCGAACCGAGCATCAGGGGCTACTGTCTATGCGGTACTATTTTACATATATCAAAATTCTTACCTCAAAGCCTGTTAGAAGGCTGCTGCAGGCTTCGGTCAGCCCGCTCTTGGCGAGCTGAACCTTCTGAATCACCGCACTCATAACAGTGCGGTGTTCCTCTTCGATGGAGGCGCCATTGAGCGCCTCCAACAAACTATCCGGCGTCTCCGGTTGGACGGAGGCTGCCGGCGTCACGGTCTCGTCCTTCTTACGAAGGGGTTGCCCGCCGGACCCCGGAGCCACTACGGATTCCGGGGCCGAGTCCGGTGCAAAGTCCGGGAGGTTGTCCTGCGACACCTCCAGGGCCTCCTCCTCCTGGCGGGTCCCTTCCCGGGATCCCACCTCGGCATCGTCCGCGTCTCGGGGGGTGGAGGCAACCGGAAGAGAATCCATATCCGACGCACCCAAGGACCCGCTCGACGAAGCGGGAAGATCATCCTTGGGCGGACTGCAGGGTTTTATGCGGCATTAGAAAGACACTATGTGGCAAAAAGAAAAAACCATGAAATTGTTCGGGAGTCCAGATACTTACGTTCTCCCCAGGGGCTTGGCCCTTGGAGGCCAGTCCTCGTCGTTGTCACTGGCGTTGGCAAAGCAGTCCGGGGAAAGAGTTTTTCCCTTCTTGGACCCTTTGGCCTCCCTCGTTGGGGAGGCCTTCCTTTTCTTCCCTCCCCCCCCCGCTGGGGGAGAGGCTTTCTTCTTCTCCTCCTCGCCTTTGTGGGAGGAGTCTGCCTCGGAGTCATCATCCGATAACACCTGAAAATGGGAACTCTTCCGAGTGCCCGTGGCCTTCTTCTTAGCCTTCTTCTCCGGCACCACGTGGGGTGCCGGAACCAGCAGCCCCGTTAAGCGGGCGTCCGCTGGGTCCTCTGGCAATGGGGCCGGACAGATAGTCTGTTCGGCCTTCGTCAGCCAGTCCTGTAAAAGGAGAGGGAGTTTAGATCCCGCATAGAGTCAAACTATGGAAAACAAACGTCCCATAAAGGGAAAAATCGCTTACCTCGTCAGCTGGACGCTGCGAGCTGAATCCGCGATCTTCGGTAGCGGATGCGGGGGCCTCGACACCCTTAAACAACACCTTCCAGACATCTTCGTATGTAGTATCGAAGAGCCCGCTGAAAGTCTGGTGCTGCGCCGGATCGAACTCCCACATATTGAAGCCCCGTCGTTGGCACAGGAGAATCCGGCGGATGAGCATGACCTGGACTACGTTGACAAGCTTGAGCTTCTTGTCCACTAGCTTTTGGATGCAGGCTTGGAGTCCGGTCAGCTCCTCCGAATCAACCCAGGTCCGGCCGCTCTCTTTCCAGGAGGTGAGCCGTGTGGGGATGCCAAATCTGAATTCGGGGGCCGCTGCCCATTCAGGGTCACGCGGCTCGGTGATATAGAACCACCCCGATTGCCACCCCTTAATGGTTTCCATGAAAGTGCCCTCAAGCCAAGTAACGTGGGACATCCTGCCCACCATGGCGCCTCCGCACTCCGCTTGGCTGCCCTTCACAACCTTCGGCTTGATACTGAAGGTCTTGAGCCACAAGCCGAAGTGGGGCTGGATGCAGAGGAAGGCCTCACACACGACGATAAACGCCGAGATGTTGAGGATGAAATTCGGGGCCAGATCATGGAAATCCAGGCCGTAGTAGAACATGAGCCCTCGGACAAAGGGATGGAGTGGGAAGCCCAGTCTGTGAAGGAAATGGGGAAGAAATACTACCCTCTCATGGGGCCTGGGGGTGGGGATGAGCTCTCCCTCGTTGGGGAGCCGGTGCGCGATGTTGCTGGACAAATATCCGGTGCTGCGCAGCTTCTGGATGTGCCCCTCCATGACGGAGGAGGCCATCCACTTGCCTCCCGCTCTGGACATAGTTGGAGGAGGTTGAGGTGAGATGTGCGGACTTGGGCACTGGAGCTCGAGTTCGCGGAGATGGGTAAGCCAAGGAGGAAGAAGGCGCAGGTAAAAGGGTTGGATCTTTATCCCCTTATATGGGCGGACAAAAACATGTGTCCCCACCGGCCTGATAAAACTCGCTTATCTCCCAAGCGCCGCAATCAATGGCGCGGTTGGGTTACCCACGTCCGTATTGATGGCATTGTTGAGGAAATCGTTAACTGGTAGCTGCTCGGTTGGCTGGTGAGTAGGGGATTAATCGGATAATCGGCAAGCTAATCGGCCATTTAATCAATTAATCGGACGATTTATCGGTTTATAGGCTACTCGGCGACCCTACGAGTAGGGATTAATCAGCAAGTTAACTGGTTAATCGGATGAATTCTTGAACAGGGATTGATGGGAATCCAAGAATAAGGGGAACACGATCTCTGCTTCGACAAGACATGCCAAGGAAACCGCTTCGCTAAACACGCTGAGGTGGTACAATAAAAACGACTCGAGTAAAGGCTTGGAAGTGGTGTGACATCACGCCACCAAAAACGTCAGAAGATTGAACTTGTGTAAATATTATTCTCTCTACGGTGGTATGTGGAATTTATTTTGCAGAGCCGAACACTATCCTGGTGTTCACAATCTTCTATAAATTATTCGGAGAAGGAACCCGCCTTGCAATGCCGAAGACAACATGCGCGCCGGACTCATCGTCATTGAAGCCTGGTTCAGGGGCTACTGAGGGAGTCCTGGACTAGGGGGTGTCCGGATAGCCGGACTATCATCATCGGCTGGACTCCAAGACTATGAAGATACAAGATTGAAGACTTCGTCCCGTGTCCGGATGGGACTTTCCTTGGCGTGGAAGGCAAGCTTGGCGATACGGATATGTAGATCTCCTACCATTATAACCGACTCTGTGTAACCCTGGCCCTCTCCGGTGTCTATATAAACCGGATGGCTTTAGTCCATAGGACGAACAACAATCATACCATAGGCTAGCTTCTAGGGTTTAGCCTCCTTGATCTCGTGGTAGATCTACTCTTGTAACACACATCATCAATATTAATCAAGCAGGACGTAGGGTTTTACCTCCATCAAGAGGGCCCGAACCTGGGTAAAACATCGTGTCCCTTGTCTCCTGTTACCATCCGCCTAGACGCACAGTTCGGGACCCCCTACCCGAGATCCGCCAGTTTTGACACCAACACTCCCCCTTGCTCCTTTATATACGGGGGCAGGGGCACCCTAAGACACACAAGTTGACAATTATTTTAGCCGTGTGCGGTGCCCCCCTCCATAGATTTCCACCTCGGTCATATCGTCATAGTGCTTAAGCGAAGCCCTGCGCCGGTAACTTCATCATCACCGTCACCACACCATCGTGTTGACGAAACTTTCCCTCGACCTCAGCTTGATCTAGAGTTCATGGGACGTCACCGAGCTGAACGTGTGCAGATCGCGGAGGTGCCGTACCTTCGGTGCTAGGATCGGTCGGATCATGAAGACGTACGACTACATCAACCGCTTTGTCATAACGCTTCCGCTTTCGGTGTACGAGGGTACGTGGACACACTCTCCCCTCTCGTTGTTATGCATCACCTAGATAGATCTTGCGTGATCATAGGAATTTGTTTGAAATTATTGTGTTCCCCAACAGGTAGAGGATTGGTGCTCCTACCTCGTGCGCTTGATGCCTTTCCAGCCCCGACCAGCATGATGACACAGATCTAGTGAAGCTCAACGGCAGCGTATCAGCAGTGGGATGCTAGGTGAGTGAGTTCCATGACTTCATCCGTCAATTGTTTCTGGCAGCTGACAGAGGCGACGAGTCTGGCTCTGGCACAGCGTGGGTAGCGTACTTTTTGTGTTAGTCAATCCTTGGGTGTGTGGTATGATACGTCTCGAACGTATCTACTTTTCCAAACACTTTTGCCCTTGTTTTGGGCTCTAACTTGCATGATTTGAATGGAACTAACCCGGACTGACGCTGTTTTCAGCAGAACTGCCATGGTGTTATTTTTGTGCACAAATAAAAGTTCTTGGAATGACCTGAAACTCCACGGAGTCATGTTTTGGAATTAATAAAAAATATTGGCAAAAGAATCAACAGAGGGGGACCCACACCCTGTCCACGAGGGTGCAGGGCGCACCCACCCCCCTGGGCCCCCTTGCCTCGAGGGTCCCCTGGACCTCCACCGACCTCAACTCCAACTCTATATATTCATGTTCAGGGAGAAAATAAATAAGAGAGAAGGATTAATCACGTTTTATGATATGGAGCCGCCGCCAAGCCCTAATCTTCCTTGGGAGGGCTGATCTAGAGTCCGCTCGGGGCTCCGGAGAGGGAAATCCGTCGCCATCATCATCATCAACCATCCTCCATCACCAATTTCATGATGCTCACCATTGTGCGTGAGTAATCCCATCGTAGGCTTGCTGGACGGTGATGGGTTGGATGAGATTTACCATGTAATCGAGTTAGTTTTGTTAGGGTTTGATCCCTAATATCCATTATGTTCTAAGATTGATGTTGCTATGACTTTGCTATGCTTAATGCTTGTCACTAGGGCCTGAGTGCCATGATTTCAGATCTGAACCTATTATGTTTTCATGAATATATGTGAGTTCTTGATCCTATCTTGCAAGTCAATAGTCACCTACTACGTGTTATGATCCTGCAAACCCCGAAGTGACAATAGTCGGGACACTTCCCGGTGATGACTGTAGTTTGAGGAGTTCGTGTATTCATTAAGTGCTAATGCTTTGGTCCGGTACTCTATTAAAAGAAGGCCTTAATATCCCTTAGTTTCCAATAGGACCCCGCTTCCACGGGAGGGTAGGACAAAAGATGTCATGCAAGTTCTTTTCCATAAGCATGTATGACTATATTCGGAATACATGCCTACATTACATTGATGAACTGGAGCTAGTATTATGTGTCACCCTATGTTATAACTGTTGCATGATGAATTGCATCCGACATAATTATCCATCATTGATCCATTTCCTACGAGCTTTTCACATATTGAGCCTTGCTTAGTTACTTCTCCCTTGCCATGGTTATGATCGCTACAAAACTGCTACTGTTACTTTTGCCACCATTACCGTTACTTCCATACTACTTTGCTACTAAACACTTTGCTGCAGATATTAAGTCTTTCAGGTGTGGTTGAATTGACAACTCGGCTGCTAATACTTGAGAATATTCTTTGGCTCCCCTTGTGTCGAATCAATAAATTTGGGTTGAATACTCTACCCTCGAAAACTATTGTGATCCCCTATACTTGTGGGTTATCAAGACCTTTTTCCGGCGCCATTGCCGGGGAGCATAGCTCTATTCTTTAAGTCACTTGGGATTTATATCTGTTGATCACTATGAGGAATTTGAAAGATGAAAGAACCAAGATTTCTCCCTCAACTACGAGGGGAGGTAAGGAACTGACATCTAGCTCTGCACTTGATTCACCTTCTGTTATGAGTAAACTTGCAACACCTACACCTGCACCTGCTATTGATTCGGATATGTCGCATGTTATTGCGGATGCCTGATACGTCTCCAACGTATCTATAATTTATGAAGCATTCATGCTATTATATTATATGTTTTGGATGTTTACGGGCTTTATTATACACTTTTATATTATTTTTGGGACTAACCTATTAACCGGAGGCCCAACCCATATTGCTATTTTCTTGCCTATTTCAGTGTTTCGAAGAAAAGGAATATCAAACGGAGTCCAAACAGAATGAAACCTTCGGGAGCGTGATTTTTGGAACGAACGTGATCCAAGAGACGTGGAGCTAAGGTCAGGGAAGCTTCGAGGAGGCCATGAGGTAGGGGGGCGCGCCCACCCTCCCTGAGCGCGCCCTCCACCCTTGTGGGCCCCTCATGGCTCCCCTGGCCGACTTCTTTCGCCTATATAAGTCCATATACCCTAAAACCTTCGAGGAGCACAATAGATCGGGAGTCCCGCCTCCGCAAGCCTCTATAGCCACCAAAAACCAATCAGGACCCTGTTCTGGCACCCTGCCGGAGGGGGGATCCCTCACCGGTGGCCATCTTCATCATGCCGGCGCTCTCCATGACGAGGAGGGAGTAGTTCACCCTCGGGGCTGAGGGTATGTACCAGTAGCTATGTGTTTGATCTCTCTCTCTCTCTCATGTTCTTGATTTGGCACGATCTTGATGTATCGCGAGCTTTGCTATTATAGTTGGATCTTATGATGTTTCTCCCCCTCTACTCTCTTGTAATGGATGGAGTTTTCCCTTTGAAGTTATCTTATCGGATTGAGTCTTTAAGGATTTGAGAACACTTGATGTATGTCTTGCCGTGCTTATCTGTGGTGACAATGGGATATTCACGTGATCCACTTGATGTATGTTTTGGCGATCAACTTGCGGGTTCCGTGACCTTGGGAATCTATGCATAGGGGTTGGCACACGTTTTTGTCTTGACTCTCCGGTAGAAACTTTGGGGCACTCTTTGAAGTACTTTGTGTTGGTTGAATATATGAATCTGAGATTGTGTGATGCATATCGTATAATCATGCCCATGGATACTTGAGGTGACAATGGAGTATCTAGGTGACATGAGGGTTTTGGTTGATTTGTGTCTTAAGGTGTTATTCTAGTATGAACTCTATGATAGATTGAACGGAAAGAATAGCTTCATGTTATTTTACTACGGACTCTTGAATAGATAGATCAAAAATGATAACTTTGAGGTGGTTTCGTACCCTACCATAATCTCTTCGTTTGTTCTCCGCTATTAGTGTCTTTGGAGTGACTCTTTGTTACATGTTGAGGGATAGTTATATGATCCAGTTATGTTATTATTGTTGAGAGAACTTTCACTAGTGAAAGTATGAACCTTAGGCCTTGTTTCCTAGCATTGCAATACCGTTTACACTCACTTTTATTGCTTTCCACCTTGCTCTTTTTATAAATTCACATTACAAATACCTTTATCTACCATCCATATTGCACTTGTATCACCATCTCTTCGCCGAACTAGTGCACCTATACAATTTACCATTGTATTGGGTGTGTTGGGGACACAAGAGACTCTTTGTTATTTGGTTGCAGGGTTGTTTGAGAGAGACAATCTTCATCCTACTCCTCCCATGGATTGATAAACCTTAGGTCATCCACTTGAGGGAAGTTTGCTACTGTCTTACAAACCTCTGCACTTGGAGGCCCAACAATGTCTACAAGAAGAAGGTTGTGTAGTAGACATCAATGCCACTTCTGCTATGCGTGATGCTTATGATGAAACTACTTCTCTGCTTGATAATACTGTGCCATCTGGTGAATTTCGGGATGAACAACTTGCTAGGGTTAGAGAGAATGAAATTACTGAAACTGATGATATTGATGAAAGTGATGATGAAGATTCTCCCCCTAGATATGATTTGCATGTTGTACCTGAGGGTTATGTTATGGATGAAGAAACTGCTAGAGACCTTTTTTCTTGCAATGATAGATATGATCTTAAGAAACTATTAGCTACGCTAAAAGAAAAGTCTTTGAATGCTAGAATGAAATATGACCCTGCTTTTGCTACTTCACCTATCTGTGTTACTGATAAGGATTATGAATTCTCTGTCAATCCTGAGTTAATTACTTCGGTTGAATCTGATCCTTTTTATGGCTATGAATCTGAAACTGTTCTGGCACATCTTACTAAATTGAATGATATATCCACCCTATTTACTCATGAGGAAAAATCCGCTATTACTATATTCTTAAATTGTTTCCTTTCTCATTAAAGGGTGATGCTAAGATATGGTGTAAGTCTCTTGCTCCTGGTTGTGTGCGTAGTCCCCAGGATATCATTTATTACTTCTCTGCAAAATATTTCCCGCTCATAAGGAACAAGCTACCTTAAGGGAAATATTTAATTTTGTGAAAATTGAAGAAGAGAGTCTCCCACAAGCTTGGGGGAGGCTTCTCCGACTACTTAATGCTTTGCCTGATCGTCCTCTCAAGAAAAATGAGATACTTGATATCTTTTATAATGGACTAACCGATGCTTCCAGAGACCACCTGAGTAGTTGTGCTGGTTGTGTTTTCAGGGAAAGAACTGTTGATCAAGCTGAATTGCTATTGAATAATATATTGGGTAATGATAACGATTGGACACTTCCTGAACCAACTCCTAAGCCAACTCCGAAGAAAATGGTTATTCTATTTCTCAGTCCTAAAGATATGCAACAGGCAAAGAAATCTATGAAAGAAAAAGGTATTGAAGAAATCCATGGTCTTGATAACCCGACACAGGTAGTAAAGGTAAATTCTCTCCATAGATTTGATAAGTGTGAAATCCCATCTACCGAGTTTGTTAGTCAATGCTTGGATGAGTTTGATAATTTTATGGTTAAACAAGAAGACTTCAATGCTTATGTTGGTAACAATTGAAACGTAATGCTTATATGGTTGAACACTTGAGTGATTATATGTCTAGAGTTAAAGGTGATCTTAAGCTTATTAGTAAACATGCATCCATGGTCACCACTCACATAGAACAAGTACTTAAAGCACAAGATGATTTGCTCAATGAATTAAATAATAAGAACAATGATAATGTTGTTAGAGTTATGACTAGAGGTGGTAAAATGACCTAGGAACCTTTGTATCCTGAGGGTCATCCTAAGAGAGTTGAGCAAGATTCTCAGAGAACTAATGTTGATGCACCTAGTCCTTCTAAGAAAAAGAAAAAGAAAAATGATAGGAATTTGCATGCTTATAGTGAACCTGTTGTTGACACACCTGAGAATCCCAATGATATTTCTATTTCTGATGCTGAAACACAATATGGTAATGAACATGAACCTAGTGATAATGTTAATGATGATGTTCATGTTGATGCTGAACCTAGTAATAACAATGATGTAGAGATTGAACCTGCTGTTGATCTTGATAATCCATAATCAAAGAATCAACTTTATGATAAGAGAGACTTCATTGCTAGGAAGAACGGTAAAGAAAGAGAACCATGAGTTCAGAAACCCATGCCTTTTCCTCCTAAGCCATCCAAGAAAAAGGATGATGAGTGTCGGTGTCAAAACCGGCGGATCTCGGGTAGGGGGTCCCGAACTGTGCGTCTAGGAGGATGGTAACAGGAGACAAGGGACATGATGTTTTTACCCAGGTTCGGGCCCTCTCGATGGAGGTAAAACCCTACTCCTGCTTGATTAATATTGATGATATGGGTAGTACAAGAGTTGATCTACCACGAGATCAGAGAGGCTAAACCCTAGAAGCTAGCATATGGTATGATTGTTTTTCGTCCTACGGACTTAAACTCTCCAGTTTATATAGACACCGGAGAGGGCTAGGGTTACACAAAGTCGGTTACAATGGGAGGAGATCTACATATCGTATCGCCAAGCTTGCCTTCCACGCCAAGGAAAGTCCCATCCGGACACGGGACGAAGTCTTCAATCTTGTATCTTCATAGTCCGGGAGTCTGGCCAAAGGTCATAGTCCGGCCATCCGGACACCCCCTAATCCAGGACTCCCTCAGTAGCCCCTGAACCAGGCTTCAATGATGATGAGTCCGGCGCGCAAATTGTCTTCGGCATTGCAAGGCGGGTTCCTCCTCCGAATATTTCATAGAAGATGTTGAACACAAGGATAGTGTCCGGCTCTGCAAAATAGTCTCCACATACCATTGTAGAGAGAATAATATTCACACAAATCTAATCTGCTGATGTATTCTGTAGCATGACATCATGCCACAGCCAAGCCTTTATTCGAATCGTTTTACTATCCCACCTCAGCGTGTTTAGCGAGGCGGTTTCCTTGGCACGTCTTGTCAAAGCAGAGATCATGTCCCCTTATTTCGGGATTCTCATCAATACGGGTGTGGGTAACCCAACCGCGCCATTAATCGTGGCGCTTGGGAGATAAGCGAGTTTTACTAGGCTGGTGGGGGCACATAGTTTCGGCCGCCCATATAAGGGGATAAGAATCCACCCTTTCCATCTACGCCTTCCTCCTCCTTCGCTTATCCATTCCTGCGCACTCGAGCTCCAGCGCCCAAGTCCGCACTTCCCACCTCAACCTTCTCCAATCATGTCCGGAGCGGGAGGCAAGTGGATGGCCTCCTCCGTTATGGTGGGGCAAATCGAGAAGCTGAGGAAAGCTGGATACTTATCCAACAACATCGCGCACCGGCTCCCAGATGAGGGGCAGCTCATCCCCACCCCCAGGCCCCATGAGAGGGTCGTGTTTCTCCCCCATTTCCTCTGCGGACTGGGCTTTCCTCTTCACCCATTTGTCCGGGGGCTCATGTACTACTACGTCCTGGACTTCCACGATCTGGCCCCGAACTTCATCCTCAACATCTCAGCGTTTATCGTCATGTGTGAGGTCTTCCTCCGCATCCAGCCCCACTTCGGCTTATGGCTGAAGACCTTCAATGTCAAGCCGAAGGTTGTGGGCGGCCGACAAGCGGAGTGCGGAGGCGCCATGGTGGGCAAGATGGCCAATGTCACATGGCTCGAGGGCTCCTTTGTGGAAACCATCAAAGGGTGGCAATCGGGGTGGTTCTACATCACCGAACCGCGTGACCCTGAATGGGCAGCGGCCCCCGAGTTCCGATCTGGCATTCCCACGCGGCTCACCTCATGGAAAGAGACGGGCCTGTCGTGGGGTAATCCGGAAGAGGCGACAGGACTCCAAACCTGCGTCCAGAACCTGATGGACAAGAAGGTTAAACTTGTCAATGTAGTCCAGGTCATGCTCTTCCGCCGGATCCTCCTGTGTCAACGGCGGGCTTTTAATCTGTGCGAATTCGACCCGGCTCAGCACAAAACTCTGTCCAGGCTCTTCGACACAATGCACGAAGGTGCTTGGAAGGTGCTTTTCAAGAGCTCCGAGGTCCACCCTCCCACTACCGAGGATCGCGAATTCTGCGCGAAGTGTCAAGCCAGCGCGGTAAGCTTAGTTTACCCATTACAGGGTATTTGTTTTTCATAGTTTGACTCTATGCAGGATCTAAACTCCCATTCCTTTAACATGACTGGCAGAAGAAGGCCGAACAGATCGACTGTCCGGCTCCTTTGCCCGAAGACCCAGCAGACGCCCGCTTGACAAAGCTGGTGGTCCCGGCACCTCACATGGTGCCGGAGAAGAAGGCCAAGAAGAAGGCCACGGGAACTCAAAGGAGCTCCCGGTGACTGGTGGTGTCAGACTCATCGCCCGACGACCCCGAAGCGCACTCCTCCTCTGAAGAGGAGGAGGAGGAAGAAGAAGCCTCTCCCCCTCCCATGGGGGGAGGAAAGAAAAGGAAGGCCGCCCCAACTGGGGAGGCCAGAGGGTCCAAGAAGGGGAAGACCCTTCTTCCGGACTACGCCTCCGACGCCTAAGACGGCGGAGAGCAGTGGCCATCCAGGGCCAAGCCCCTGGAAAAATCGTAAGTATCCGATTACCAGAATAACTCACGGTATTCCTTTATTGCACAGTACCTTCTGACGCCGCATATAATCATGCAGTCCGCCCAAGGCTCAGCTCGAGGATTCGTCGAGTGGCTCCCTGGACTCGTCGGATATCAATAGTCTTTCACTCCCAACGGCTTCCTCCCCCCGCCCTACGGACGAAGCCGAGGCGGAGTCCCGAAGGGGGCTGAGCCAGGAGGAGGTGGTCCTGGAGGCGCAGCAAGGCGACCTCCCGGACTCCAGGCCTGAAGGGGATAAAACCCTGGAGGGATCTAAGTCCGGCCCTGGGCCGGACACCGCACTGGAACCTTCAGTGGTTCCGGAGTCCGGCAGGCGGCCACTTCGCAAGAAGGGCAAGCCTACGACACCGGCGGCCTCCATCCAACCGGAGGCGCCGGACAATTTGCTGGAGGTGCTTAACGGCGCCTCCATCGACGAGGAGCACCGCACTGTTATAAGTGTGGTGATCGAGAAGGTTCATTCCGCCAAGAGCGGGCTGACAAAAGCCTGTGCCAGCCTTCTAATAGGCTTTGAGGTATGTATTTAAAACATGTAAATTTTTTATCGCATAGACAGTAGCCCCTGATGCTCAGTTTGGTGTTCGGAAAGAAAAGCCGGACTGAGGATCTAAAAAGATATACGCAGGAGTCTAACAGAAATATGTCAATATGGGAATGCAGGTTGCGCTGCTGACCTCTGTCGCACTGACTGCGGAGGTCGATGCATTGAAGCAGAGCCTCGAGCGGTCCAAGAACGAGCTCGGCCTTGCCAAGAAGCAGCTCGAGGACAAGGAAGGTAGGTAGTGCCTTATGTAGATATATATATATAAATACCTAGTTGCAAATAATGACAGGACCAACGTGAATGTTACAGGGGCCACAACCGAGGTGGCGACCCTGAAGGAAGTGTTGTCCAAGGCCAAAGATAATGCGGCCATGGAGCGCACCGAGCGAGAGAAACAAGAGGCGTGGGTGGCGGAGGTGTGGCAAGAGCTCGATGCTCCCGTGAAGAAACATGAGAGTTTAGAGCTTGACTCAAAGACGCGAGAGTCCGAGCTTGCCTCAGCACTTGAAAGCGCCAAGTCTGCCAAGACCGAAGCCCAAAAAGCCCTCCAGGAGATTGAGGCGATGAAAAAGATAGCGCCGAGTAAGGCATTCTTTATGCAAAGCAAGCATGTGAAAGTGAATTACGTGTTACTTACCTGAATCCAGAGCTCTCCAAGATGTCACGACCGGTTTTTCAGTAAAATGTTTATTGACAAAACATATCTTTAGAACCCAGTATAGGAAAAGTCATCCTTTCTGGTAGACAAAAGCTTGATAAACAGAGAACCAGTAGCATCAAATATATTACAGGGTTGAGCTGAGGCTGCTCAAAAATTTATTACAGACTCGCCAATATATTACATATGGGCGGTTATGACACAGCGGTGGGGTGGCATGCTACTAGCTCGAGGGAAAAGTGGTGGTGGATAACTTGACTTCTACTGGCAGTACATCAAGCGTCGAGGTGAGGCTCGATGAATTTATTCGGGGGTTTGCGGAAGCGGATAATACAATGACCAAGACAGGATCGCACGAGACTGACTGGGACTCCTCTAGGCGTCGGACTCGCTATCAAACTCTTCATCCATGAGATCGCCTTCATCAGCATCTGGCCAAATCAACAAGCCAGGTGAGTACTTGAAAGTACTCGCAAGACAGTTCGGACAAAAGATATAATCAATGAATGCATGAATGCGTCATGATCCAGGATGATGCTCATAAAATAACGATAATATTGCAGGACGTGAAGAATAAAATAAATAACTGAAAACCGATCGGGTGTCTGAAACGACGCCTCGAAAGGTAAATAAATAAAATGCATGCCGCAGTCGGGCGTCTAAGCGACATCACAGAAAGGGCCTTAAAAGAAATGCCACAGTCGGACGTCTGAGCGACATCACAGACAGGGCTTTAAAAGAAATGCCACAGTCGGACGTCTGAGCGACATCACATAAAGGGCTTTAAAAAGAAATACCACCGTCGGACGTCTGAGCGACATCACAGACATGGCTTAAAAGAAATGCCACAGTCGGACGTCTGAGCGACATCACAGACAGGGCTTTAAAAGAAATGCCACAGTCGGACGCCTGAGCGACATCACATAAAGGGCTTTAAAAGAAATGCCACCACCGGACGTCTGAGCGACATCACAGACAGGGCTTTAAAAGAAATGCCACAGTCGGACGTCTGAGCGACATCACATAAAGGGCTTACGACAAAATAAATAACAGGTATACCACCGTCGGACGTCTGAGCGACATCGCAGACAGGGCTTATAATAATGTATAAAACAAGATTAGTCCATCCACAAGAATAATCTTTTAGCCGGATTCATTACACATAAATCCCACCGGAGTTTTTGTCACTGAGACTGAATACCTGACAAGATAAGATAATTATAGTACTTGAACGAAGTACAAGATAATTGAAGATTGAGACTCTGCAGAGTTTGGAAGAACCCAACACAGCCAACGGATTTCCGTAGTCACGAAGGACTAGTTCCATTTACGGCATTTCTGTAGAAACACATTTAACTAGTACACACCCATTTCACCTCACGATGCTAGGAATCACCCCGGACAACGTCCAAGAAAAACTTTGAGATGGGGAGGCCACAACCTCGAATAGCATGGGATCAAATTTCTATACGCGCGCTCTAAGGGGTGCCCCCTCTCGGTCCCAACCGGAAACACCCATGCCCCCTGACCGGATGACGAGCCTTAATCCAGGGCCATGGAACCCTCATCCCGGCCTCTCCACTTGGTGTGTACGAGGAAAACAATTTGCAACTTACTATGCCATATTCCTTTCGGAAAACATGTGACAGTATAGGATGGAAGTGAAAGGAATATGATTTGATCATGTTGACACTGCTGTCAAAGGATTGGCCTAAGCCTGGCATGTCACAACACTGCCATCTTATCCATCCTCACGCCAACACATGGCTATGCAAATATGTATCCAACAACATAATGGTTACCGAAACTTAATTTCCGATCATGTGCATGAGATATATCATACAAAGTGATGTTCATAAACATGCCGTGACTATACTAAAATGCAAACATGCAACAACACTCATCATATCAAGAGTTCAAACATGCTTGCCTGGTTCGGAGTAGTCGGAGTCTAACTGTCCGAAGTTTGCAGCTCCGTCACCTCCTCCGGTATCTACGGTATAAGAAGAAACACGCACGCAACGTAAATACCGTGAGTGTATAGAAAAGTGTTCCAAATATTTTTCAAATAAATATGATAAAAAACTAGACAAAAATTTAAAGAGAACAGAAAAGGAATTAATCAAAAATACTTTTCTGATCAAAAGTTATAAGAGTTTTGACCCAAGGACCCATCTGTAATGAAACAGAAATCTTCCAGGGGGCTATGCAGAAGAATCCAAAAAAAACGGTTCAGAGAGGAAGCGTATTTGCCAGAGTACGCCTTCTGCAAACGATTTAAAAAAAACAAAAGAGAGGCTGACAGCCGGGTCCCACCCGTCAGGTTTGAAAGTTCAAACAGGGGAGTCAGGGCTCGACGGCGCCCGAGAGCCGCGGTGGTCGCCGGCGGCAATCCACGGCTAGGCAGGGAGATCGGAGTGTACCTCCGTGATCAGGGTGCCATTCCGCGTCTGTGGGAGGTGGTGGTGGTCGCCGGCGAGTACCACGTCGGCGGTGATGCTTGCTCCGGCGGACGGTGATTCGGGTGGCCGTGAATCTCGCCGGAGAGAGCTGTGGAGGTGGAATTGGTGAGGGGGTTAGACTTGCGATAGTATGAGGAGGTATCTGACGAGGCTAGGGTGCCGGAGGTGGCCTTACCGGAGTGAATCACAGTGGGGGCCGAGGCGGAACGGAGTGGCCGGAGTCGGGGAAGGAGAGCTCCTCGTGGCCCGTTTAGTGGCTGTGCGGGGTCTGATGGGGTAGAGGAGGTGTGCCGGGGGCGAGAGCAGGCTCGGGGTGCTATATATAGCCGCCCCGAGGCGGTTGCCGAGAACGGGGTTCTCTGGCGAGGTGATTACGGCGGCGTTGCGGTTGCACGGGCGGTTTCAGAGGCTGAACGTCATCGTGGGTGATCCAAGGTTCCGTTTTGGTGCTAACCGCATCGAGATTTGGGGGTTTAGGGGGAGCTCGACGGAACGGGGTGGCGTGGGCCCGTCGGCGGCAAGGAGCGCGCTCTGCGCGTGCCGCGCCACGGCGACGATGCTGCATGCGTGCGCTGGCAAGGAGGTGGCCACGCGGAGCCACCAGGACGCTTGGGCGGCGCCGAACGGCGTTGAGCCGCCGTTCTGCTTCCTGTCGGCCCTTACGGCGCTACGGCCGCCGCAAGACAGACCGGCGCAGGCGGGCCAGGGCGCCACCGATGCCAGGAAGGTGCCAAGCGCGCGTGTGAGGCTTCGGACAAGCAAGCCAGGCCGTGAGCTACGTGCCAAGCGCACTGTGAGCTCGTGACTGAAGTTACTGACGAAGATCGACACTGAACTTCTGAATTTAACTGAATGTGACTAGAACAGTGCACGCAAGGTGTTCGACAGAATGATCCAGGCATGTAGGGATTTTTCCTTGGGCTGGTTTTTGGTGGAGGGGCCTCTCATTGCATCTAGAGGCTTCCTGAATATTTGTGGAATTTTTGGAGAGGTGTAGATATGAATTTCACCAAATTTGGCAAATCTGGTCCAAACTTGCAGTGAGTGCATTTTGAAATATTTGAATAGGAGAAGAGTGGATCAAGATGGTTCTGGGTTGTGGGTACCAAGGACTATCCAGGGGTGCTAAGTTGAGATCAAAAATCAAAAGTGTTGAGGCACTTGCTTTGCAATCCACCTAGGCTCAAAAGAAAGGACAAAATTATTTTGGGAAGGGAAATAATTGGAATAAAATCCAAAAATGGATTTTATTAGTTTGGACAGAATGTTTGGGTTGAACTATAGTGGGAGGAGTGGGTTTGGGGAAAATTTCACCAGAGGAGGCATGGTGAATTTTTTTTGAAGGGACCAAAACCAAATAAAAGCCCAAAAACCAAAAAGGTTTTTCCTCTCAGGAGAAACTAAATCCAAGAAAGATTTTTTCTAAAAACAAAACCTCAAAGAAAAAAAAATTGGAGTGTCACAGCACCTACCCCCTTAGGAAAAATCTCGTCCCCGAGATTTCAGCTGATCCTTAAACAGGTGTGGGTGCTCTGTCCGAAGAAAATCCTCTCTCTCCCAAGTGGCTTCATTCTCGGTGTGGTTGCTCCACAGAACTTTGAAGAATTTGATGGTCTTCCGTCGGGTTCTCCTTTCAGACTCTTCTAATATTTTTATTGGGTGCTCCCGGTAAGTGAGGTCTGGTTGCACGTTAATATACTCATGTGAAACTTGCTTCTCTGGGTTGCTTATGTATTTTCTCAACTGCGAGATGTGAAACACGTTGTGGATACTGGACAAGTCTCCGGGTAGGTCCAGCTGGTAGGCTACCTTGCCTCGTCGGGCCACTATCTAAAATGGTCCGATGAATCTTGGTGCTAGTTTCCCCTTAATCTTGAATCGTTGCAGACCCTTCATAGGAGAAACTCTCAGGTATACCAATTCTCCGGGTTCAAAACTGATTTCCTGATGCTTTCGGTCGTAATAACTCTTTTGCCGACTTTGAGCTATTTCGAGTCGTTCTCTAATCGTCTTAACTTTCTCCTCGGCCTCCTTGAGCATATCTGGGCCTGTGGCTATCTCTGGTCTCTGACCAATTTAGCGGGGTACGACATCTTCTCCCATATAGAGCTTCAAAGGGTGCCATTTGCAAGCTGGCTTGATAGCTGTTGTTGTATGCGAATTCTGCATATGGCAAACTTTCTTCCCAACTGTTCCCGTAGGTGAGGACACAGGCTCTTAGCATGTCTTCTGAGATTTGGTTTACGCGTTCCGTTTGTCCATCAGTCTGGGGATGGTATGCGGTACTGAAGGCTAGTTGGGTTCCCAGTGCCTGTTGTAGGTGATCCCAGAATGTAGAGACGAACTGTGTGCCTCTATCTGAGATGATAGTCTTAGGGACTCCATGTAGGCAGACGATACGGGCAAGATAAAGTCTGGCTAGTCTCTGAGTGGTGTAAGTTGTTTTTACCGGAATAAAATGTGCCACCTTGGTTAATCTATCGGTTATGACCCAAATGGCATCATTCCCGTGTCGTGATCGTGGCAGTCCAATGATAAAGTCCATTCCAATCTCGTCCCATTTCCACTCGGGTATCTTATTTGGCTGTAACAGTCCGGCTGGTTTCTCGTGCTCGGCCTTGATACGTTGACAAGAGTCACAGCAGGCAATGAACGTGGCTATATCTCTCTTCATACCGTGCCACCAAAAGTTTTCCTGAAGGTCTTTGTACATTTTTGTCCCTCCAGGATGGATTGAATACGGAGCGGTGTGACTTTCAGTTAATATCTGCTGTTTGAGGTCCTTGACATTTGGTATGCATAGCCTTTCTCCGTACCACAATATTCCTTGCTCATCTATGTTGAATTCTGAGGCTCTACCCAAACTCACTTTTCTTTTTATGCCCTCAATGTTGGGGTGTCCGTGCTGGGCTTCCTTGATGCTTTCCATTAGGGTAGGCTGTATTTCTATATTCGACACACTGCCTTCGGTAACTATTATTAGATTGAGTCGGGCAAATTCTTGTTGAAATTCTGGCCTCAATTTTGGTATATTGTCGTCTTCCGTGCTGGGATTTCGACTAAGTGAATCTGCCACAACATTTGCTTTTCCAGGATGATAGTGGATTCCAACATCATAATCCTTCACCAACTCTAACCAGCGTCGTTGCCGTAAATTTAACTCTGGCTGTGTGAAAATATACTTAAGACTCTTATGGTCTGTGTATATCTCACAACGATTTCCAAGTAGGAAGTGTCTCCATTCCTTGAGTGCATGGATGACTGCTGCTAATTCCAAGTCATGAGTGGGATAATTTTCCTCATGCTTGCGTAGTTGTCTGGAGACATACGCAACCACCTTGCCTTCTTGCATCAATACGCATCCGAGGCCTTTCCGGGATGCGTCACAATATACCTCAAAGTTCTTGTGTATATCTGGCACAATTAGTACTGGTGCCATTGTTAATTTTCTTTTTAGCTCTTGGAAGCTTTTCTCACATGCTTCTGTCCATTCAAATTTCTTGCCTTTCTTGAGCAATTGTGTCATGGGCTTTGCTATAGTGGAGAATCCTTCAATAAACCTCCGATAATAGCCTGCCATTCCCAAGAAACTTCGTACGTCCGTTACGTTAGCTGACGGTTTCCAGCCAAGTACGGCCTTGACTTTTTCTGGATCTACTGCAATACCTTCTTGGGTTAGCACGTGGCCCAGAAAACCCACCTGCCTTAGCCAAAATTCACATTTGCTGAATTTGGCGTACAGTTGATGTTTCCTGAGTTCTTCGAGTACAATCCTGAGATGTTCGGCGTGCTCTTCTGGTGTTTTGGAATATATTAGAATATCATCGATGAATACCACAACAAACTTGTCCATATACTTCATAAACACTTTGTTCATGAGGTGAACAAAGTATGCGGGGGCGTTGGTTAGCCCAAATGGCATTACTGTGAACTCATACAGCCCATATCTGGAGGTGAAAGCGGTCTTGGGAATATCTTCTGTTCGTACTTTTAATTGGTGGTATCCTGATCTCAAATCAATTTTTGAGAAGACTTTGGCCTGTGCGAGCTGATCGAATAAATCATTTATTCAGGGCATTGGGTATTTGTTCTTGATTGTGACCATGTTGAGAGCTTGATAATCAATACACAACCTCATTGTTCCATCCTTCTTCTTGGCAAATAAAATTGGAGAACCCCAAGGTGAGGAGCTGGCTCGTATGTATCCTTTCTCCAATAATTCTTTTATTTGCTTCTTCAACTCTACCAATTCGGATGGTGCCATTCTGTAAGGTTTCTTGTAAATAGGAGTGGTTCCGGGTGCGAGCTCAATGCTGAATTCTATCTCTCGGTCTGGTGGCATGCCCGGTAGTTCTTCTGGAAATACATCTGGAAATTCACATACCACTGGAACCTTGTTCAGCTCAGAAACGTCCACCTTGTTTAATCTAGGTTGCCGAGGTATTTGTCTCTCCTTGGCTGAAACTTTTATTTTCTTCCCTTGATGGTGGGTGAGAATCACAGTACGGTGGAAGCAATCAATAAAACCTTTGTTGGTGGTCAACCAATCCATTCCTAGGATGACATCCAGTCCTTTGCTTTCCAGTACAAAAAGGTTGGCGTAGAATTTCAATCCTTCAAATTCAATAACCACACCTTGACAGTAACTTTGGGTCACTTGCTTAATCCCAGGGGACTTGACGATCATTGATTTTTCCAAGGGAAGCATCGAAAAATTATTTTGCAAAGCAAAACTTTTCGAAATGAATGAGTGAGAAGCTCTAGAATCAAACAAAACCATGGCAGGTATTGTGTTGACGGGGTACGTACCGAGTATGATATCTGGGGCGTTCTGTGCTTCCTCTCGAGTCACGTGGTTCAAGTGACCTTTCCGGTGGTCGTTGTTGGGGTTGAAATTGCTTCGCTTTGGTGCTGAATTATTTCCACCATTATTGAACTTCGGGTTTGAGTTCCTTGGCTTGGGACACTGCTTGGCATAATGCCCTTCTTCTCCACAAGCATAACAGGTAACGCCTGGGCGATAGGTGAACTCTTTGTCTCTTGCATGAAAATTCTTGGTTGGACGTGAATTATTCGTCGGGGTTTTGTGTGAATCCCCCTTCTGAAATTCCTTCTTGCTTCTGGGATTGCGAGAAAAATTTGCCTGGTCCCTTTTCCGTTTGCGGATATCTTCTAGGCTACGTCGCTCATTTTCCAGGGTAATGGCCTTATCCACCAGTGTTTTAAAATCTGGAAAGGTATGCACAACTAGCTGGCACTTAAGGGCGGGTGCCAGGCCTTCCAAGAATTTTTCCATCTTCTTGCTCTCGGTCATGCGTTCTTCATTGGCGTAGCGAGACAGCAGTGTGAATTGGCTGTTGTATTCTGACACTGTCATGGCTCTTTGCTTGAGTTCATCAAATTCCTTCTTCTTGATTTTCATGACGCTCTTAGGAATATGTGCCCCACGAAAACCTTCTTTGAAATTTTCCCAGGTGATTTCATTTTCGTTGGGGTGCATGTGCAGGAAGTTTTCCCACCACGATGCAGCTACACCTGTGAGATAATGTGGTGCATACAGTACTTTTTCATGGTCTGAACACTGTGCGATAATTAATTTTCTCTCCATGTCTCGAAGCCAGTCCTCGGCCTCAAGGGGCTTGTCAGTATGAGAAAATGTTGGAGGACGCGTCTTTTGTAACTCAGATAATTTGGATTACGGTTGATACTGACCACGGTTACTTCCCATATTGATGAATTGGTTCATCATCTCCTGGTGTTGCTGCTGACTCTGTTCATACAAACGACAAACTTGTGTAACAGCTGTTTCACTATCCTGCTGACTTGTCTGACCCTGAGTGAAATTCTGGTTCTGCGGTGTGCCATAATTTTCTTCTAGCTGAGTTGACATGGAGCGCGTCCAAGGACGAGACATCTTTCACTCTGGGGATATATTTTTGTGAACTCGTAAGACAAGAAGAAGAGTCGCAAAAGTCAATAAAATCACACACAAAGAACATTTTTAAACTCCATGGATTTTTTTTTGAAACACACGATTGCGCGTGGAGAAGGACTAGTGCATATCTTACATGCGGGCATAATTATACATTACATCACTCAGGATATGCGTACATAATCCTGACATGTTATTTAAACTAGTGCACTCCTCCAGATCCTACATGATGCGCAAACAGGCTACTTCTCATAACCTGAGAACATAAAAACATATTACACCAGTTGATACATCGCATGGCGTCTATGCGTACTTAGTCGGAGATGTTGAGGATCTCCCTTGGCCTGCCGAGGGTGAGACGCATAGACGCTGGGGAATCGACCTCCTCCTCGCTAATAGGTTCCAGACGAGAAACGTTGTGCTGAGCTGATGGAGCAGGTGCCGTAGGCAGAATAACACGAATACGAGTGGGTGGAATAGGTGGGGTAGCTCGTATGGGAGTGGGCGCAACACGTGGTGCAGAGCGTACGGGAGTGGGTGCAACAAGTGGTGCAGAGCGGACGGGAGTGGGTGCAATAGCCTGTTTAAATTCCTCTGTGGTAGGAAGACGACGAGCAGAGGCGAGTATGGTAGGTGAGTGAGAGGCTGTGGATGACACAAAAGTCAGTGGTGGAGCGGTGTGCAGGAGTTCCCTCCTGTTAGCAGCACAGCCATGAACTGAGTCCATGCGTGCAGCTACGAGGTCATCCACCATGCAGTCGAATGCTGCCTCCAGGGCTCGGAGGTACTCGACAAGCATCTCAAAGGCTTCGTCTCGCTCTCCTCTGGGGCAAGAGAAAGAGTAGTGACAGGTGTAAGGCACATGGCATGGAAGGTAGCGGTAGCGACGGGTCTTCATTGCAGGAAGAACATCCCGAAGACGGGCTATCGTCTCGCGGGCAGCCATCTGCATAGCATGCCTTTCTGTAGGCATGGCTCTCCCCACGAATTGGAGACGGCGTATTTCAGCATGGCCTCCCCTGAATTGCACCGCGGCCTGATGCATAGTCAGACTGTCGTTGATCTTGTGTGGATAAAGCGTGAAGACTGGGCGCACGGATGGCCCCATCGCGACCTGAACGATGAAGGAGAGGAGTTTGACGAACCCCTCAGGCACGTTGCCGAACATTTGGGACTCGCAGTAGTTGTCGGCCATCTACAAAAGTAGGCAAAAATTCTGAGTGATCAGAACATAAATTTTATGATGATTGTCAGAAAAATGACTACATTTGTAAAAATATGAGTAACTCTATCATGCTAATAACCAATTAGCGATCGCACCTAGTGGCTTCCTACAGTCAGCCTGGCTCTGGTTACCAAGTCTGTCACGACCGTTTTTTCAATAAAATGTTTATTGAGAAAACCAATCTTTAGAACCCAGTATAGGAAAAGTCATCCTTTCTGGTAGACAAAAGCTTGATAAATAGAGAACTAGTAGCATCAAATATATTACAGGGTTGAGCTGAGGCTGCTCAACAATTTATTACAGACTCGCCAATATATTACATATGGGCGGTTATGACACAGCGGTGGGGTGGCATGCTACTAGCTCGAGGGAAAAGTGGTGGTGGATAACTTGACTTCTACTGGCAGTACATCGAGCGTCGAGGTGAGGCTCGATGAATTTATTTGGGGGTTTGCGGAAGCGGATAATACAATGACCAAGACAGGATCGCACGGGACTGACTGGGACTCCTCTAGGCGTCGGACTCGCTGTCAAACTCTTCATCCATGAGATCGCCTTCATCAGCATCTGGCCAAATCAACAAGCCAGGTGAGTACTTGAAAGTACTTGCAAGACAGTTCGGACAAAAGATATAATCAATGAATGCATGAATGCGTCATGATCCAGGATGATGCTCATAAAATAACGATAATATTGCAGGACGTGAAGAATAAAATAAATAACTGAAAACCAATCGAGTGTCTGAAACGACGCCTCGAAAGGTAAATAAATAAAATGCATGCCGTAGTCGGGCGTCTAAGCGACACCACATAAAGGGCTTAAAAGAAATGCCAAAGTCGAACGTCTGAGCGACATCACAGAAAGGGCCTTAAAAGAAATGCCACAATCGGACGTCTGAGCGACATCACAGACAGGGCTTTAAAAGAAATGCCACAGTCGGACGTCTGAGCGACATCACATAAAGGGCTTTAAAAAGAAATACCACCGTCGGACGTCTGAGCGACATCACAAACATGGCTTAGAAGAAATGCCACAGTCGGACGTCTGAGCAACATAATAGACAGGGCTTTAAAAGAAATGCCACAGTCGGACGTCTGAGCGACATCACATAAAGGGCTTTAAAAGAAATGCCACCGTCGGACGTTTGAGCGACATCACAGACAGGGCTTTAAAAGAAATGCCACAGTCGGACGTCTGAGCGACATCACATAAAGGGCTTACGACAAAATAAATAACAGGTATACCACCGTCGGACGTCTGAGCGACATCGCAGACAGGGCTTATAATAATGTATAAAACAAGATTAGTCCATCCACAAGAATAATCTTTTAGCCGGATTTATTACACATAAATCCCACCGGAGTTTTTGTCACTAAGACTGAATACCTGACAAGATAAGATAATTATAGTACTTGAACGAAGTACAAGATAATTGAAGATTGAGACTCTGCAGAGTTTGGAAGAACCCAACACAGCCAACGGATTTCCGTAGTCACGAAGGACTAGTTCCGTTTACGACATTTCTGTAGAAACACATTTAACTAGTACACACCCATTTCACCTCATGATGCCAGGAATCACCCCGGACAACATCCAAGAAAAACTTTGAGACGGGGAGGCCACAACCTCGAATAGCATGGGATCAAATTTCTATACGCGCGCTCTAAGGGGTGCCCCCCTCTCGGTCCCAACCGGAAACACCCATGCCCCCTGACCGGATGACGGGCTTTAATCCAGGGCCATGGAACCCTCATCCCGGCCTCTCCACTTGGTGTGTACCAGGAAAATGATTTGCAACTTACTATGCCATATTCCTTTCGGAAAACATGTGACAGTATAGGATGGAAGTGAAAGGAATATGATTTGATCATATTGAGACTGCTGTCAAAGGACTGGCCTAAGCCTGGCATGTCACAACACTGCCATCTTATCCATCCTCACGCCAACACATGGCTATGCAAATATGTATCCAACAATATAATGCTTACCGAAACTTAATTTCCGATCATGTGCATGAGATATATCATACAAAGTGATGTTCATAAACATGCCGTGACTATACTAAAATGCAAACATGCAACAACACTCATCATATCAAGAGTTCAAACATGCTTGCCTGGTTCGGAGTAGTCGGAGTCTAACTGTGCGAAGTTTGCAGCTCCGTCACCTCCTCCGGTATCTACGGTATAAGAAGAAATATGCACGCAACGTAAATACCGTGAGTGTACAGAAAAGTGTTCCAAATATTTTTAAAATAAATATGATAAAAACTAGACAAAAATCTAAAGAGAACAGAAAAAGAATTAATCAAAAATACTTTTCTGATCAAAAGTTATAAGAGTTTTGGCCCAAGGACCCATCTGTAATGAAACAGAAATCTTCCAGGGGGCTATGCAGAAGAATCCAAAAAACGGTTCAGAGAGGAAGCGTATTTGCCAGAGTACGCCTTCTGCAAACGATTTAAAAAAACAAAAGAGAGGCTGACGGGCGGGTCCCACCCGTCAGGTTTGAAAGTTCAAACAGGGGAGTCGGGGCTCGACGGCGCCCGAGAGCCGCGGTGGTCGCCGGCGGCGATCCACGGCAAGGCAGGGAGATCGGAGTGTACCACCGTGATCAGGGTGCCATTCCGCGTCTGTGGGAGGTGGTGGTGGTCGCCGGCGAGTACCACGTCGGCGGCGATGCTTGCTCCGGTGGACGGTGATTCGGGTGGCCGTGAATCTCGCCGGAGAGAGCTGCGGAGGTGGAATTGGTGAGGGGGTTAGACTTGCGATAGTATGAGGAGGTATCTAACGAGGCTAGGGTGCCGGAGATGGCCTTACCGGAGTGAATCACGGTGGGGGCTGAGGTGGAATGGAGTGGCCGGAGTCGGGGAAGGAGAGCTCCTCGTGGCTCGTTTAGTGGCTGTGCGGGGTCTGATGGGGTAGAGGAGGTGTGCCGGGGGCGAGGGTAGGCTCGGGGTGCTATATATAGCCGCCCCAAGGCGGTTGCCGAGAACGGGGTTCTCCGCTGAGGTGATTACGGCGGCGCTGCGGTTGCACGGGCGGTTTCAGAGGCTGAACGTCGTCATGGGTGATCCAAGGTTCCGTTTTGGTGCTAACCGCATCGGGATTTGGGGGTTTAGGGGGAGCTCGACAGAACGGGGTGGCGCGGGCCCGTCGGCGGCAGGGAGCGCGCTCTGCGCGTGCCGCGCCACGGCGACGGTGCTGCATGCGTGCGCTGGCAAGGAGGTGGCCACGCGGAGCCACTAGGACGCTTGGGCGGCGCCGAACGGCTTTGAGCCGCCGTTCTGCTTCCTATCGGCCGTTACGGCGCTACGGCCGCCGCAAGACACGCCGGCGCAAGCGGGCCAGGGCGCCACCGACGCTAGGAAGGTGCCAAGCGCGCGTGTGAGGCTTCGGACAAGCAAGCCAGGCCATGAGCTACGTGCCAAGCGCACTATGAGCTCGTGACTGAAGTTACTGACGAAGATCGACACTGAACTTCTGAATTTAACTGAATGTGACTAGAACAGTGCACGCAAGGTGTTCGACAGAATGATCCAGGCATGTAGGGATTTTTCCTTGGGCTGGTTTTTGGTGGAGGGGCCTCTCATTGCATCTAGAGGCTACCTGAATATTTGTGGAATTTTTGGAGAGGTGTAGATATGAATTTCACCAAATTTGGCAAATCTGGTCCAAACTTGCAGTGAGTGCAATTTGAAATATTTGAACAGGAGAAGAGTGGATCAAGATGGTTCTGGGTTATGGGTACCAAGGACTATCCAAGGGTGTTGAGTTGAGATCAAAAATCAAAAGTGTTAAGGCACTTGCTTTGCAATCCACCTAGGCTCAAAAGAAAGGACAGAATTATTTTGGGAAGGGAAATAATTGGAATAAAATCCAAAAATGGATTTTATTAGTTTGGACAGAATGTTTGGGTTGAACTATAGTGGGAGGAGTGGGTTTGGGGAAAATTTCACCATAGGAGGCACGATGAATTTTTTTTGAAGGGACCAAAACCAAATAAAAGCCAAAAACCAAAAAGGTTCTTCCTCTCAGGAGAAACTAAATCCAAGAAAGATTTTTGCTGAAAACAAAACCTCAAAGAAAAAAATTTGGAGTGTCACACTGGAGCATTCGCAGATTTGCCCCGCAGTGTGTCCGACGCCGCCGCATTCTACCGAGCTGGAGAAGGGAGCTCGACGGAGAAGGTGTTCTCGTCCCAGTATGCTGAGGCCGAACGCCCGGTGCCCTTGAGCGACCAGCTGAAGCAGCTGGTCGAGCTCCATAAGGTGGCCGAACAGGCCATGAAGGGCCTTATAGGCCGGCTGTGGCCTGGGGAGGTCCTGGCTGAGAGCTACTTCGGTCTGGTGAGGCGGCTGGTGGATGCCTGTCCGTGGCTTGAAATCATCAAGCGCTCCGTATGCATCGAAGGCGCCCGTAGGGCTTTTGCCCGTGCTAAAGTGCACTGGGGCAAGCTGGATGCTGAGAAGCTGGTGATAGAAGGGCCACCAGAAGGGAAGGAGCATCGCAGGCCCGAGATGTCTTATGAGGGCATCCTGAAGGGTGCCCGCCTTGTGGCGAATGAATGTATCAGGGATGTAATTTTTGAGTAAACTCGCTCGTGTTTATCCTGTGCGTTGAAAACTTGTTCATATGCGCTAAGCAACGCTTTTTGAATTTAAAATATTACCTTCTGTGCGGCCGTTTGTTAAACCTGAGAGATGCAAGTCGTCGGCTTCTACCCCCATGCCACGAGTGCTGGGGTGTTCGGGATAAACCTGAGCGCTCTTGTTCCCATTCTTGGGTCCGTCGAGGGAGGCGCTCAGCACAACGAACAAGGAAATCGGACTTATAATGCTTTATCACTCTCACTTAGCCATAGAATTCTATAATTTTAAATTTCGGCGAAGCCTCTAGTATTCGGAAGACCGAGTTCGGGGCGCTATCCACGCCTAGGCCGGACAAAGCCAGCTCCTCGCTCTAAGCGGCATAAGTCTTTAAGGACTCGAAAAACCTCGCGAACAGCGACCGGCTCTCGCCCTATCATGACGGCCAGTTTTAGCTTTCTCTACTGAGGTGTTAACCCAGCTCAACTGGGGCACAATCGTAGTAGTTCTCCCAGCGCTACCTTAGCCGATATAGCGGAACGTAAGGTACCAAAACATGGGAGCCGGGCAAACCCAACTATTGACCCAAGACATGATTCGGAGCTGATGCATATAATGCTATAAGTTCGGGGGTGCCGCACTCATGAGAGTGTTCGGTCTTCTCACACCGTATTTTGGGGAACTTAAGCCCCTGGTGTATTGGCCGTACCAAAGTGTACGGTTGCATAATGTCATAGCTGAACATATGTACATAAAAAAATGAATGCAACAATAGACAAGAGCTATGTATTGTTTATTAGAGGGCTGCTATGAAAGCAGAACGATAAAAATAGTGTGATAGGCATGAGATTGGATTATTTGACATGTCCCCCTCCAGGGGCAAGCTGCGAGACTTTAAGTAAGACAGGTATTTAGCTCGTTATAGAGACCACCTGGATGTTCGACGTGGCTTGCTGTCTCCCTGGCTGTTGCATCGTGTGTTCGGTGATTGTATTGCCGGACAGGTCATCCGAATAGTGGAGTCCTGAAAGTAAAAAAATATCACAAAAATCGGTAGCCCCTAGCGCGGTTAAGCCGCATTCTAGGCATGCCGTGGTTGTGCCCCTCCCCTCATGTCCACGGTATTTCCAGAGCGTAATTATGTACGCGTGGTACTGGTTTCGCAATCTCGCGAGGGCTGGGGTTGGGGCCGCACTACTATGCTAGCTCGGAACATGCCAGACAGTCTTGTTGTAGGTTACTCTGGGCGCGCTTGACGGTGTCCGGACGTTTAACAGCCGGACTGGAGAATTGCCTTGAGAGGCTACTTTGTACTTCCGCCGCAAGGGCTGCCGTGTGCTCCTCTGTTCGGAGACAGCGTTCGGTGTTTCCATTGACCGTAATAACTCCGCGAGGGCCTGGCATCTTGAGCTTGAGATATGCATAGTGCGGCACCGCATTGAACTTTGCAAATGCGGTTCGTCCGAGCAGGGCGTGGTAGCCACTGCGGAATGGGACTATGTCGAAGATTAACTCCTCGCTTCAGAAATTATCCGGGGATCCGAAGATCACTTCGAGTGTAACTGAGCCTGTACAGCTGGCCTCTACACCTAGTATGACGCCTTTAAATGTCGTCTTTGTGGGTTTAATCCTCGAGGGATCTATGCCCATTTTCCGCACTGTATCCTGATAAAGCAGGTTCAGGCTGCTGCCGCCGTCCATGAGGACTCTAGTGAGGTGAAATCCGTCAATGATTGGGTCTAGGACCAATGTGACGAATTCACCGTGACGAATGCTAGTGGGGTGGTCCCTTCGATCAAAAGTGATCGGGCAGGAGGACCATGGGTTGAACTTTGGGGCGACTGGCTCCAACGCATATACGTCCCTGAGCGCACGCTTCCGTTCCCTTTTGGGGATGTGGGTTGCGTATATCATGTTCACCGTCTGCACTTCTGGGGGAAAGCCCTTCTGTCCTTTGTTGTTCGGCGGCCGGGGCTCCTCCTCGTCATCGCTATGCAGCCCCTTGTCTCTGTTTTTGGCACTTAACTTGCCTGCCTGCTTGAACACCCAACAATCCCTGTTGGTGTGATTGGCTGGTTGTTCGGGGGTGCCGTGTATCTGGCACAAGCGATCGAGTATCCGGTCTAAACTGGATGGGCCTGGAGTATTTCTTTTGAATGGCTTTTTCCGCTGACCGGGTTTAGAGCCTCTGAATCCGGCATTAACCGTCATATCCTCAGTGTTGTCGCCGTTAATGCGGCGTTTGTGCTTGTTGCGACGCAATCTGCCATTGTTTTCCTTGGTATCCGAATTACCATGGCTCTTGGTCATGTTATTGCTACGAGCTAGCCAGTTGTCTTCTCCCGTGCAAAAGCAGGTCATGAGTGTCGTGAGGGCTGCCATGGATTTCGGCTTTTCCTGTCCTAGGTGTCGGGCAAGCCATTCGTCTCGGATGTTATGCTTGAAGACTGCGAGGGCCTCTGCGTCCGTACAATCGACTATTTGATTTTTCTTAGTTAGGAATCGTGTCCAGAATTGTCTGGACGATTCCTCTGGCTGTTGAATTATGTGGCTTAAGTCATCGGCGTCTGGTGGTCGCACATAGGTGCCCTGGAAATTGTCAAGGAATGCGGATTCCAGGTCCTCCCAGCAACCAATTGACTCTGCTAGCAAGCTGTTAAGCCAATGCCGAGCCGGTCCTTTAAGCTTGAGTGGGAGGTATTTGATAGCATGTAGATCATCACCACGGGCCATGTGGATATGAAGGAGATAATCCTCGATCCATACCGCAGGATCTGTTGTGCCTTCGTATGATTCGATGTTTACGGGTTTAAAACTCTCTGGGATTTGATGATCCATTACTTCATCTATGAAGCATATGCTGGAGAAAGTTGCTTAAAATAAAATTTTACTACGTTCACCAAGATCAATCTATGAGTTCATCTAGCAACGAGAGAGAGGAGTGCATCTACATACCCTTGTAGATCGCAAGCGGAAGCGTTCAAGAGAACGGGGTTGAGGGAGTCGTACTCGTCGTGATCCAAATCACCGGAGATCGTAGCGCCGAACGGACGGCACCTCCGCATTCAACACACATACGTTCAGCGTGACGTCTCCTCCTTCTTGATCCAGTAAGGGGGAAGGAGAGGTTGATGAAGATCCAGCAGCACGACGGCGTGGTGGTGGATGCAGCAGGGTTCCGACAGGGCTTCGCCAAGCGACTATGGGAGGAGGAGGTGTAGCAAGGGGGGTAGGGAGGCGCCAGATGTCAGGGTGCGGCTGCCCTCCCACCCCCCTCTTTATATAGGGACCCCAGGGGGGGCGCCGGCCCTAGGAGATGGGATCTCCTAGGGGGGCGGCCAAGGGGGGAGACTTGCCCCCCAAGGCAAGTGGAGGCGCCCCCTCCCCTAGGGTTCCCAACCCTAGGCATAGAGGGGGGCCCAGGGTGGCGCACCAGCCCACCAGGGGCTGGTTCCCCTCCCACTTCAGCCCATGGGGCCCTCCGAGATGGGTGGCCCCACCCGGTGGACCCCCGGGACCCTTTCGGTGGTCCCGGTACAATACCGGTGAACCCCGAAACTTTCCCGATGCCCGAAACTTGACTTCCCATATATAATTCTTTACCTCCTGACCATTCTGGAACTCCTCGTGATGTCCGGGATCTCATCCGGGACTCCGAACAACTTTTGGTTTGCTGCATACTAATATCTTTACAACCCTAGCGTCACCGAACCTTAACTGTGTAGACCCTACAGGTTCGGGAGACACGCAGACATGACCGAGACTGCTCTCCAGTCAATAACCAACAGCGGGATCTGGATACCCATGTTGGCTCCCACATGCTCCTCGATGATCTCATCGGATGAACCACAATGTCGAGGATTCAAGCAACCCCGTATACAATTCCCTTTGTCAATCGGTACGTTACTTGCCCGAGATTCGATCGTCGGTATCCCAATACCTCGTTCAATCTCGTTACCGGCAAGTCACTTTACTCGTACCATAATGCATGATCCCGTGACCAGACACTTGGTCACTTTGAGCTCATTATGATGATGCATTACCGAGTGGGCCCAGAGATACCTCTCCGTCATACGGAGTGACAAATCCCAATCTCGATCCATGTCAACCCAACAGACACTTTCGGAGATACCTGTAGTGCACCTTTATAGCCACCCAGTTATGTTGTGACGTTTGGTACACCCAAAGCACTCCTACGGTATCCAGGAGTTACACGATCTCATGGTCTAAGGAAAAGATACTTGACATTGGAAAAGCTCTAGCAAACGAACTACACGATCTTTGTGCTATGCTTAGGATTGGGTCTTGTCCATCACATCATTCTCCTAATGATGTGATCCCGTTATCAATGACATCCAATGTCCATAGTCAGGAAACCATGACTATCTGTTGATCAACGAGCTAGTCAACTAGAGGCTCACTAGGGACATATTGTGGTCTATGTATTCACACGTGTATTACGATTTCCGGATAATACAATTATAGCATGAATAAAAGACAATTATCATGAACAAGGAAATATAATAATAATCTTTTTATTATTGCCTCTAGGGCATATTTCCAACAGTCTCCCACTTGCACTAGAGCCAATAATCTAGTTACATTGTGATGAATCGAACACCCATAGAATTCTGGTGTTGTTCATGTTTTGCTCGCGGAAGAGGTTTAGTCAACGGATCTGCGATATTCAGATCCGTATGTACTTTGCAAATATCTATGTCTCCATCTTGAACATTTTCACAGATGGAGTTGAAACGACGCTTGATGTGCCTGGTCTTCTTGTGAAACCTGGGCTCCTTGGCAAGGGCAATAGCTCCAGTGTTGTCACAGAAGGGAGTGATTGGCCCTGACGCATTGGGTATGACTCCTAGGTCGATGATGAACTCCTTCATCCATATTGCTTCATGTGCTGCCTCCGAGGCTGCCATGTACTCCGCTTCACATGTAGATCCCGCCACGACGCTCTGCTTGCAACTGCACCAGCTTACTGCTCCACGATGCAACATATCCACGTATCCGGTTTGTGACTTAGAGTCATCCAGATCTGTGTCGAAGCTAGTGTCGACGTAACCCTTTACGACGAGCTCTTCGTCACCTCCATAAACAAGAAACAGGTCCTTTGTCCTTTTCAGGTACTTCAGGATATTCTTGACCACTGTCCAGTGTTCCTTGCCGGGATTACTTTGGTACCTTCCTACCAAACTTACGGCAAGGTTTACATCAGTTCTGGTACACAGCATGGCATACATAATAGATCCTATGGCTGAGGCATAGGGGATGACATTCATCTCTTCTTTATCTTTTGCCGTGGTCGGGCATTGAGCCGAGCTCAATCTCACACCTTGCAATACAGGCAAGAACTCTTTCTTGGACTGATCCATTTTGAACTTCTTCAATATCTTATCAAGGTATGTGCTTTGTGAAGGACCTATGAGGCGTCTCGATCTATCCCTATAGATCTTGATGCCTAATATGTAAGCAGCTTCTCCAAGGTCCTTCATTGAAAAACACTTATTCAAGTAGGCCTTAATGCTGTCCAAAAGTTCTATATCATTTCCCATCAGGAGTATGTCATCTACATATAATATGAGAAATGCTACAGAGCTCCCACTCACTTTCTTGTAAACGCAAGCTTCTCCATAAGTCTGCATAAACCCAAACGCTTTAATCATCTCATTAAAGAGAATATTCCAACTCCGAGATGCTTGCACCAGCCCATAAATGGATCGCTGGAGCTTGCATACCTTGTTAGCATTTTTAGGATCGACAAAACCTTCCGGCTGCATCATATACAGTTCTTCCTTAAGATAGCCGTTAAGGAATGCCGTTTTGACGTCCATCTGCCATATCTCATAATCATAGTATGCGGCAATTGCTAACATGAATCGGATGGACTTCAGCTTTACTAAGGGAGAGAAAGTCTCATCGTAGTCAACCCCTTGAACTTGCCGATAACCCTTGGCGACAAGTCGAGCTTTATAGATGGTAATATTACCATCCGCGTCCGTCTTCTTCTTAATGATCCATTTGTTTTCTATCGCTCGCCGATCATCGGCAAGTCTGTCAAAGTCCATACTTTGTTTCCATACATGGATTATATCTCGGATTGCATGGCTTCAAGCCATTTGTTGGAATCTGGGCCCGCCATCGCTTCTTCATAGTTCGAAGGTTCACCGTTGTCTAACAACATGATTTCCAGGACAGGGTTGCCATACCACTCTGGTGTGGAACGTGTCCTTGTGGACCTACGAAGTTCAGTAGCAACTTGATCCGAAGTACCTTGATCATCATCATTAATTTCCTCTCCAGTCGGTGTAGGCACCACAGGAACATTTTCCTGAGCTGCACTACTTTCCGGTTCAAGAGGTAGTACTTCATCGAGTTCTACTTTCCTCCCACTTACTCCTTTCGAGAGAAACTCTTTTTCCAGAAAGGATCTATTCTTGGCAACAAAGATCTTGCCTTCGGATCTAAGGTAGAAGGTATACCCAATGGTTTCCTTAGGGTATCCTATGAAGACGCATTTTTCCGACTTGGGTTCAAGCTTTTCAGGTTGAAGTTTCTTGACATAAGCATCGCATCCCCAAACTTTTAGAAACGACAGCTTAGGTTTCTTCCCAAACCATAATTCATACGGTGTTGTCTCAACGGATTTAGACGGAGCCCTATTTAAAGTGAATGTAGTTGTCTCTAGAGTGTATCCCCAAAATGATAGCAGTAAATCGGTAAGAGACATCATAGATCGCACCATATCCAATAGAGTGCGATTACGACGTTCGGACACACCATTACGCTAAGGTGTTCCAAGCGGCGTGAGTTGTGAAACGATTCCACATTTCCTTAAGTGCGTACCAAATTCGTGACTTAAATATTCTCCTCCACGATCTGATCGTAAGAATTTTATTTTTCGGTCACGTTGATTCTCTACTTCATTCTGAAATTCCTCAAACTTTTCAAAGGTCTCAGACTTGTGTTTCATCAAGTAGACATACCCATATCTACTTAAGTCATCAGTGAGAGTGAGAACATAACGATATCCTCTGCGAGCCTCAACGCTCATTGGACCAGACACATCAGTATGTATGATTTCCAATAAGTTGGTTGCTCGCTCCATTGTTTCGGAGAACGGAGTCTTGGTCATTTTGCCCATGAGGCATGGTTCGCATGTGTCAAATGATTCATAATCGAGAGACTCTAAAAGTCCATCAGCATGGAGCTTCTTCATGCGCTTGACACCAATGTGACCAAGGCGGCAGTGCCACAAGTATGTGGGACTATCGTTATCAACTTTACATCTTTTGGTATTCACACTATGAATATGTGTAACATTACGTTCGAGATTCATTAAGAATAAACCATTGACCATCGGGGCATGACCATAAAACATATCTCTCATATAAATAGAACAACCATTATTCTCGGATTTAAATGAGTAGCCATCTCGCATTAAACGAGATCCAGATACAATGTTCATGCTCAAAATTGGCACTAAATAACAATTATTGAGGTTTAATACTAATCCCGTGGGTAAATGTAGAGGTAGCGTGCCAACGGCGATCACATCGACCTTGGAACCATTCCCGACGCGCATCGTCACCTCGTCCTTCGCCAGACTCCGCTTATTCCGCAGCTCCTGCTGTGAGTTACAAATATGAGCAACCGCACCGGTATGAAATACCCAGGAGTTACTACGAGTACTGGTAAGGTACACATCAATTACATGTATATCACATATACCTTTAGTGTTGCCGGCCTTCTTGTCCGCTAAGTATTTGGGGCAGTTCCGCTTCCAGTGACCCTTCCCTTTGCAATAAAAGCACTCAGTCTCAGGCTTGGGTCCATTCTTTGACTTCTTCCCGGCAACTGGCTTACCGGGCGCGGCAACATCCTTGCCGTCCTTCTTGAAGTTCTTCTTACCCTTGCCCTTCTTGAACTTGGTGGTTTTATTGACCATCAACACTTGATGTTCTTTCTTGATTTCTACCTCTGCTGACTTCAGCATTGAAAATACTTCAGGAATAGTTTTCTCCATCCCCTGCATATTGTAGTTCATCACAAAGCTCTTGTAGCTCGGTGGGAGCGACTGAAGGATTCTGTCAATGACCGCATCGTCCGGGAGGTTAATGTCCAGCTAGGACAGGCGGTTGTGCACCCCAGACATTTTGAGTATGTGTTCACTGACAGAACTATTTTCCTCCATCTTACAACTATAGAACTTGTCGGAGACTTCATATCTCTCGACCCGGGCATGAGCTTGGAAAACCATTTTCAGCTCCTCGAACATCTCATATGCTCCGTGTTGCTCAAAACGCTTTTGGAGCCCCGGTTCTAAGCTGTAAAGCATGCCGCACTGAACGAGGGAGTAATCATCAGCACGTGACTGCGAAGCGTTCAGAACGTCTTGGTTCTCTGGGATGGGTGCTTCACCTAGCGGTCCTTCTAGGACATATGCTTTCTTGGCAGCTATGAGGATGATCCTCAGGTTCCGGACCCTGTCCATATAGTTGCTGCCATCATCTTTCAGCTTGGTTTTCTCTAGGAACGCGTTGAAGTTCATGTTGACATGAGCGTTGGTCATTTGATCTAGAAGACATATTTTGCAAAGATTTTAGACTAAGTTCATGATAATTAAGTTCATCTAATCAAATTATTTAATGAACTCCCACTCAGATTTGACATCCCTCTAGTCATCTAAGTGTTACATGATCCGAGTCGACTAGGCCGTATCCGATCATCACGTGAGATGGACTAGTCATCATCGGTGAACATCTCCATGTTGATCGTATCTTACATACGACTCATGTTCGACCTTTCGGTCTTTGTGTTCCGAGGCCATGTCTGTACATGCTAGGCTCGTCAAGTTAACCTAAGTGTTTTTGCATGTGTAAAACTGTCTTACACCCGTTGTATGTGAACGTAAGAATCTATCACACCCGATCATCACGTGGTGCTTCGAAACGATGAACTTTAGCAACGGCGCACAGTTAGGGGGAACACTTTCTTGAAATTATTATAAGGGATCATCTTATTTACTACCGTCGTTCTAAGTAAACAAGATGCATAAACATAATAAACATCACATGCAATTATATAGTAGTGACATGATATGGCCAATATCATATAGCTCCTTTGATCTCCATCTTCGGGGCTCCATGATCATCTTCGTCACCGGCATGACACCATGATATCCATCATCATGATCTCCATCATCGTATCTCCATGAAGTTGCTCACCAACTATTACTTCTACTACTATGGCTAACGGTTTAGCAACAAAGTAAAGTAATTACATGGCGTTGAATCATTGACACGCAGGTCATACAATAATTAAGACAACTCCTATGGCTCCTGCCGGTTGTCATACTCATCGACATGCAAGTTGTGATTCCTATTACAAGAACATGATCTCATACATCACAATATATCATTCATCATTCATCACAGCTTTTGGCCATATCACATCACAAAGCAATTGCTGCAAAAACAAGTTAGACGTCCTCTAATTGTTGTTGCATCTTTTACGTGGCTGCAATAGGGTTCTAGCAAGAACGTTTTCTTACCTACGAATAACCACAACGTGATTTGTCAACTTCTATTTACCCTTCATAAGGACCCTTTTCATCGAATCCGCTCCAACTAAAGTGGGAGAGACAGACACCCGCTAGTACCTTATGCAACTAGTGCATGTCAGTCGGTGGAACCTGTCTCACGTAAGCGTACGTGTAATGTCGGTCCGGGTCACTTCATCCCACAATACCGCTGAAGCAAAATAAGACTAGTAGTGGCAAGAAAGTTGACAACATCTACGCCCACAACAGATTTGTGTTCTACTCGTGCAATAGAGAACTACGCATAGACCTAGCTCATGATGCCACTGTTGGAGAATGTTGCATAAAATAAAATTTTCCTACGTTCACCAAGATCAATCTATGAGTTCCTCTAGCAACGAGAGAGAGGAGTGCATCTACATACCCTTGTAGATCGCGAGCGGAAGCGTTCAAGAGAATGGGGTTGAGGGAGTCGTACTCGTCGTGATCCAAATCACCAGAGATCGTAGCGCCGAACGGATGGCACCTCCGCGTTCAACACACGTATGGTCAGCGTGACGTCTCCTCCTTCTTGATCCAGCAAGGGGGAAGGAGAGGTTGATGAAGATCCAGCAGCACGACGACGTGGTGGTGGATGCAGCAGGGTTCCGGCAGGGCTTCGCCAAGCAACTAAGTGAGGAGGAGGTGTAGCAAGGGGGGTAGGGAGGCGCCAGATATCAGGGTGCGGCTGCCCTCCCACCCCCCTCTTTATATAGGGACCCCAGGGGGGGCGCCGGCCCTAGGAGATGGGATCTCCTAGGGGGGGCAACGGCCAAGGGGGGAGACTTGCCCCCCAAGGCAAGTGGAGGCGCCCCCTCCCCTAGGGTTCCCAACCCTAGGCACAGAGGGGGCGTACCAGCACACCAGGGCTGGTTCCCCTCCCACTTCATCCCATGGGGCCCTCTGGGATGGGTGGCCCCACCCGGTGGACCCCCCGGGACCCTTCCGGTGGTCCTGGTACAATACCGGTGAACCCCAAAACTTTCACGATGGCCGAAACTCGACTTCCCATATATAATTCTTTACCTCCGGACCATTCCGGAACTCCTCGTGACGTCCAGGATCTCATCCGGGACTCCGAACAACTTTCGGTTTGCTGCATACTAATATCTTTACAACCCTAGCGTCACCGAACCTTAAGTATGTAGACCCTACGGGTTCGGGAGACACGCAGACATGACCGAGACTGCTCTCCGGTCAATAACCAACAGCGGGATCTGGATACCCATGTTGGCTCCCACATGCTCCTCGATGATCTCATCGGATGAACCACGATGTCGAGGATTCAAGCAACCCCGTATACAATTCCCTTTGCCAATCGGTACGTTACTTGCCCGAGATTCGATCGTCGGTATCCAATACCTCATTCAATCTCGTTACTGGCAAGTCACTTTACTCGTATCGTAATGCATGATCCCGTGACCAGACACTTGGTCACTTTGAGCTCATTATGATGATGCATTACCGAGTGGGCCCAGAGATACCTGTCCGTCATACGGAGTGACAAATCCCAGTCTCGATCCATGTCAACCCAACAGACACTTTCGGAGATACCTATAGTGCACCTTTATAGCCACCCAGTTACGTTGTGACGTTTGGTACACCCAAAGCACTCGTACGGTATCCGGGAGTTACACGATCTCATGGTCTAAGGAAAAGATACTTGACATTGGAAAAGCTCTAGCAAACGAACTACACGATCTTTGTGCTATGCTTAGGATTGGGTCTTGTCCATCACATCATTCTCCTAATGATGTGATCCCGTTATCAATGACATCCAATGTCCATAGTCAGGAAACCATGACTATCTGTTGATCAACGAGCTAGTCAACTAGAGGCTCACTAGGGACATATTGTGGTCTATGTATTCACACGTGTATTACGATTTCCGGATAATACAATTATAGCATGAATAAAAGACAATTATCGTGAACAAGGAAATATAATAATATTCCTTTTATTATTGCCTCTAGGGCATATTTCCAACAGCATAGTGGGTGTGCGGCGCCTTTGTACTGGGCTATATCACGACGTAGCTCGGATGAGCTTTGTCTGTTGTGTTCGGCCTGGCCGTATTTGCCATATCCGGCGTGACGGTTATCATCACGTGTCGTGGGGCGCCCACGCGATCCGTAGATCGATCTTGTTTTCCTTGCCTTGTCCTCCAATATGTCTTGCAGGTCTCGCGCGTCTCCCCGTGCCTTGGCACTTTTTGAGCGGCGCCGGGGTGCGGCTTGAGTTGAGGGCCGAAAGGCCTCTCTGTCGCGGCCACGGGGTGGCCGATCGGCCGCATCATACGCTGGTGATGTAGGTTTAGTTGCTTCCTCCTCTAGTTGGGGTAGCAGCCTGCGCTTTGGGTAGCTCTTGGAGGGGCGTTCGAGTTTGTACTCTTCGGCAGCGAGGACTTCCGTCCATCTGTCGGCTAGCAAGTCTTGGTCAGCTCTAAGTTGTTGCTGTTTTCTCTTGAGGCTGCTTGTCGTGGCCATGAGCCTGCGTTTGAAACGCTCTTGTTCGACGGGGTCCTCAGGCATGACAAATTCGTCGTCGTCGAGGCTTGCTTCGTCTTCGGAGGGAGGCATGTAATTATCGTCCTCGACCTCTCTGTCTGCCGCTCTCTCATGAGGGCTGGCTTCTCGATCCTCCTGTGCTGAATCTTGTTGGAGGGGGTTGTCTTCGGCACTGTCCGAGGTGTTATTGTCTCCGGTGCCGGACTCGCCGTTTTTTCTTTGGCGGGATTTAGAGCGGTGCCGCTGACGCCGGCGTTTAGGCAGTTTCTTGGAGGGGTCATCCTCCGTTGTTCCGTCGCCATCCCCTTCTTTTGGGGTGTCCACCATGTATATGTCGTATGACGAGGTGGCTTTCCAGTGCCCTATAGGGGCTGGTTCTTGGTTGTCTCCTTCATCGGCGTCCATACCGTCGATGTCTTCGGAGTCGAAGTCGAGCATGTTGGTTAAATCATCGATAGTGGCTACGAAGTGGGTGGTGGGTGGGCTTCGAATTTCTTCGTCATCCGCATCCCAACCCTACTGACCATAGTCTGGCCAGGGCTCTCCTGATAAAGAGAGAGACTTTAGTGAATTCAGGATGTCGCCAAAGGGCGAGTGATGAAAGATGTCCGCGGCGGTGAACTCCATGATCGGAGCCCAATTGGGTTCGATTGGGAGGGGTGCGGAAGATTCGGAGTCCGGAACGGAGTCCGGCACCTTGGAGTCACGAGCTCCGCGAAGGTCAAGATTGGTGTTCGGCTCGATCGCCGTAGAGATTGCAGCCACCGAGGCGGCGTCCAGCCACCCGTCCTCGACCGGCGCAATTGGCTCCAAGCTAAGGGTCGGAGAGGACACATGAGCGGCGTTCTGGGCACTGTCCAGCGGCAGAGCTAGATCATGCCCATCGTGACAGTGCGGCGCGCTCGGCTGTGGCTCGAATCCGTCGAAGATCAAGTCTCCGTGGATGTCAGCCGTGTAGTTTAAACTTCCAAATCTGACCTGATGGCCAGGGGCGTAGCTTTCGTGCTCCAGATGGCCAAATGAATTGGCCAGCAATGGAAAGCCGCCGAATACGAAGATCTATCCGGGAAGAAAAGTCTCACCCTGGACCGCGTCGTGGTTGATGATCGAAGAAGCCATCGGGCCTAAAGGTGACGACACAGAGGAACTCTCAATGAAAGCACCAATGTCGGTGTCAAAACCGGCGGATCTCGGGTAGGGGGTCCCGAACTGTGTGTCTAGGCGGATGGTAATAGGAGACAAGGGACACGATGTTTTTACCCAGGTTCGGGCCCTCTTGATGGAGGTAAAACCCTACTCCTGCTTGATTAATATTGATGATATGGGTAGTACAAGAGTTGATCTACCACGAGATCAGAGAGGCTAAACCCTAGAAGCTAGCCTATGGTATGATTGTTTTTCGTCCTACAGACTAAAACTCTCTGATTTATATAGACACCGGAGAGGGCTAGGGTTACACAGAGTCGGTTACAATGGGAGGAGATCTACATATCGTATCGCCAAGCTTGCCTTCCATGCCAAGGAAAGTCCCATCCGGACATGGGACGAAGTCTTCAATCTTGTATCTTCATAGTCCGGGAGTCCGGCCAAAGGTCATAGTCCGGCCATCCGGACACCCCCTAATCTAGGACTCCCTCAATGAGGATTTTGAGTGCTTTGCTGAAATGATTAGACATATCTTTTTGCGTATGCGTTGATATGCTTAAAATGAATCCTTATGCTAAGTATATGAAAGATATTGTTACAAATAAAAGAAAGATACCGGAAGCAGAAATTTCCACCATGCTTGCTAATTACACTTTTAAGGGTGGTGAAGGAAATATGCCCTAGAGGCAATAATAAAGTTATTATTTATTTCCTTATTTCATGATAAATTTTTATTATTCATGCTAGAATTGTATTAAACGGAAACTTAGTACATGTATGAATACATATACAAAACATAATGTCCCTAGTATGCCTCTACTTGACTAGCTCGTTAATCAGAGATGGTTATGTTTCCTAACCATAGACATGTGTTGCCATTTGATGAAAGGGATCACATCATTAAGAGAATGATGTGATGGACATGACCCATCCGTTAGCTTAGCATTATGATCATTATAGTTTCATTGCTACTGCTTTCTTCATGACTTATACATCTTCCTCAGACTATGAGATTATGGAACCCCCGAATACCGGAGGAACACTTTGTGTGCTACCAAACATCACAACGTAAATGGGTGATTATAAAGGTGCTCTACAGGTGTCTCTGAAGGTGTTTGTTGGGTTGGCATAGATCGAGATTAGGATTTGTCACTCCGTGTTTCGGAGAGGTATCTCTGGGCCCTCTCGGTAATGCTCATCACTATAAGCCTTGCAAGCATTGTGACTAATGAGTTAGTTGCGGGATGAAGTATTACGGAATAAGTAAAGAGACTTTCCGGTAACGAGATTGAACTAGGTATGATGATACCGACGATCGAATCTCGGGCAAGTAACATACCGATGACAAAGGGAACAACTTATGTTGTTATGCAGCTTGACCGATAAAGATGTTCGTAGAATATGTAAGAGACAGTATGAGCATCCAGGTTCCGCTATTGTTTATTGACCGGAGATGTGTCCCGGTCATGTCTACATAGTTCTCGAACCCATAGGGTCCGCACACTTAACGTTCGATGACGATATGTATTATGAGTTATGTGTTTTTGATGACCGAAGTTTGTTCGGACTCCTGGATCATATCACGGACATGACGAGGAGTCTCAAAATGGCCGAGACATAAAGATTTATATATTGTACGGCTATATTCGGACACCGGAAGTGTTCCGGAGAAGTTTCAGATAAAACCGGAGTGCTAGAGGGTTATCGGAACCCCCCTGAGGGAACTAGTGGGCCTGGATGGGCCTTAGTGGGGAGAGAGGATGGCCGCAGGAGGGATGGCTGCGCACCCCCCCCCCTTGAGTCCAAATAGGACAAGGGAATGGGGC